>NC_040032.1:840099-930212 GCF_000972845.2 Larimichthys crocea
ATTCTTATTATCGTGATCTTCCTGGAGTGCCTTTTGTTTGTTTATGTGGTTATTCTCCTGCGAGCGCTTTTGTTTGTTCCGCTGTAATAAATACTTTTTTTGATTACCTTCTTCGTCTGTTCGAGTCATGCATTTGAGTCCATCAGAATTGTGTATCAGGTCGTGACAAATTCATGATGTGATCATTTTAGACGAGGGATATTCCACTAATAGCCTGAAACAACATTGAAGTCCAATACATAAAAATAATGAATTGCCTTCATGTCCATCTACTCTTAGTTGTATGATATGCTCTCATTAGCACACTGTGTGCTGTCTGTATTCACCCATCGATATCGAGAATCTATTCATCCATCCATTGTAACAACTTATCCCATCAGGGTCATGGTGGCTGCTGAGCCTATCCCAGCTGACTTTGGTGTGAGAGGCGAGGATATATTACTCTGGACAAGTCGCTAGTCATCACAGGGCACAGGGAACAATTCACACTCACCATTCCACTCACATTCACACCTACAGACATGTAGAGTCACCATTAACCAGCTTGTCTTTGGACTGTGGAGAAGTCGGAGTACCCCGGAGCTGAACCCACGCAGACACAGGGAGAACATGCAAACTCCACACAGGAACCTTCTTGCTGTGAGGTGACAGTGCTAACCACTTCTATTTATATCACATACATTATATATTTTATTAGTATAAATAAATATTGTTTACTGACACACACAGTGTGACACTTCTCTTGATTAAGAGCTTGTTTCTTTTTTTCTTCACCCAAAATTTGAAGGGACCTAAATTAACATAAAAGACTTTATCGACAATGCAAATGAGTTTAGAGCACATAGATAATAAAGCCACAGATGCTAACATGACAGGTTCCTTGCATAGCTGGATTTTAAAACACAATGCATAGGAAGCCGCATTACATTTAATATGAGTAATTCTTATGGTATTGCTGTCCATAGCTACTTTAGAAAAGTTTTTTCTTCATTTCATGAAATCTATGTAGCATCTGAAGGCAGCATTACCAGCAAGTGGTTTGCTAGAGAAAAAATAAAATAAAAACATGGCTTCAAGAGACAATGTGCGGGTTAATGTTTAATCTGGGTTACTTAAAGATAACTTGAGGTATGAGCAAAGATAGATAGACCACACCAACTTGCATCAATCAATATAATACTTTTGGATAATATTTGGCCCCAGGAGTAATGTTTATTTCAGTCTTTCAAATCAAATCAATTTTATTTGTATAGCCCAAAGTCACAAAGTACATTTGCCTCGGAGGGCTTTACAATCTGTACAGGGAGTGACACCCTCTGTCCTTAGACCCTCGGTTCGAGTGAGGAAAAACTTGCAATGGATGTCACGTGTACAGAACAAATCAACACAAACATATTGTACAATTACAATGACTGATAAAATGACAATGAATTACAATGAATGATAAAATGATTACAATAGCAGTGGAACCTGTGATAGAGAGAGAGACACACAGATGCACAGCGGCAACAAATCATCAACTAACTATAAACTGTAATGGAGATATGGTAGCAATAATGACAGTAGTAATATATGTAGTGGACGTCATGCAGGACTACAGCAGCAGCCACGATCCATGAGAACCTGCTGGACGACAGAGCACAGAAACTCTGGGGAAGAAGTTTAGTTAGTAACATGCATTAATGAGACATGTATGTTTACAGATGGTGGTGGTAATGGTGATGGAGGGAGAGGGAGAGAGAGAGAGAGAGAGAGAGAGAGAGAGAGAGAGAGAGAGAGAGAGGGAGAGAGTGGAAGCAAGACAGGCACACACACAGACAGACAGACAGACACACAGACAGATACAAGGTTTGAGTAGCGTGTTCATATGGGCATACTGTAAACGTGATGCAGCCTCAGCAGGGACCAGCCAGACAGCAATATGAGAACTTCATTTTTTATTGTTTATTCTCGCCATTTGACATAACACAGAAGAAGAACAGATGAAACAGAGACTCTGGTTCAAATGGGCTGTTTTAGAGGCTTTTTGGTGCAACTCACAGAGAGAGCGGGCTCTTCAGCTGATAAACTTTGCCAATGAGATGCAAATCCATGCAGCGCAGAGGAGGGAAAAAGCCAACGGAGCTGGGCCAGTGTGCGCGCACACACACACACACACACACACACACACACACACAGACCCAGCTTTCTCCTTTAAACATGCATCTGCTGAGACACTGCATAGTGAGAGTGTCTTTCTTCTTGATCAGTCACTTAGTGATTCACACACCGCCGCTGTCAGGTCCAGCACACAGAGAGCCATCTGGGTAATCTGGGTAAAGCACAAATTGAATCAAGCCTCATCCTCACAAAATCCAATCATCTGCAATACAGGTATTCCATGTGGGGCTTTATTCAATAACAGAACAATTGTATTCCAATTATAGATCCCTTTCAGCTTCAGGTTATCATAGCCAAAAGTTTTCAGTTCAGTCAGTGAAATCAAAGTAAATGGAATTCAGTTTGTTGATGTTTTGTTTCTCAATCAACAGTAAATGTTACATGTAAATCTCAGAACAGAGGTGTAAAGGTGTAAATTCACTCAAAATATTTTGAAATATTAACCTTTCTAAACATTATTGCAATACTGAGACTATAAAGCAATATTTTTTCAGATGGTCAACATGTCGGATTAGATAATCACAGAGACATCAATTCTTGCCCCAAGACAAACAAAGAGACGTCACAGTCGGGCACGGGTTTCAGATTGCCTCTCAGATATCGCTACATGTATGAAGACACATCACCTCCAGCTGAACCTCTCAAAAATTGAACTGCTGGTCCTCCAGGCCAAACCTACTATGCACCATGACATCAACATCAGAATTGACTCCCTATGTCTCGCCCCCGCAAGGACGGTGAGAAACTTAGGGGTTATGATTGATGACCAACTAACCTTATCCAATCACGTCACATGTCAGTTGTCCGGTCATGCCGCTTCACACTTTACAACATCAGAAAAATCAGACCTTACTTAACTCAACACGCCACTCAACTACTGACACAAGCTGTGGTCATTTCAAGACTAGACTACTGTGATGCCCTCCTGACGGGCCTCCCAGCCTCCACAGTGAAACCTCTTCAGATGATTCAGAACACGCGGCACACCTGGTCTCACGTTGGTGGAACGTGCTACCAGTTCCTACCTTTAAAAAAACTCCTGAAGTCCAGCTCTTCAGAGAGGACCTCCTCTCCAACACTACCAGCAACTGGACATGATAAATCTATCCCTTTAAGAATTGTCACAGCACTTATTGTTGCACTTTCTTATCACACTGTACCTTGATTGTTCCCTTCTCTGAAAGTCGCTTTGGGTAAAAGCGTCAGCTAAATGACTAAATGTAATGTAAATGTAACAGATGTCATATCCATGATGTCACCAACAGATTTCTGAAGTTGGACATTTTAACATGGGGGCTTATGGAGGTTGACGTTCTGTAGCCAGCCTCAAATAGGTGTTTGAGTAACTGCAGTTTTTGGTACTGCGTTAGTTCATGGTTTGGTCTGGTGTCATTATTCTTCTGCAGAAGAAGAGGACGAAACAAGATGGTATATTTGAAACAGTGCCAGTCAAACTTCAAGATGTGGAACATGATGGAAATCTGGCATCCATGGTTTGTTTCATACATTCCTTTAGTAACATTACAGTCTCTCCTCACTGTCCACATATATCCGTTGCTTTCATCCACCAACATTTTTGTGCAGTAGTGACATTTAACAAACGTATGTCATGGTTTGTCCATTTCTTTGCACTTTATTCTTTTTTTTGCATTGTTTTTCATTTCTGTTCCCAGCAGATTTGTGTATTTATCAGGCTGACATCATGTTCTCTGATCCCAGCATTAGTCTCTTCTCCCTTTGGGAAAATGGCTTAATGACAGATCATCTCCTATGAAAGCTACGCTAACACTCCAGTAACATACAACGAGTCATCGTACATAATCCTGAGATCAGAGGAGTCTTGGTCACATAAAATGAGCCATATGGTTACCATCACCGCTCAGTGATGAGAGTCGGAGGTCACTCTGTGTTTTGCTTTGCTCCACAGATCTGGTGAAGGTGATAGCTGTGTCAGATTAGATATTGATCTTTAGTGTGTGTGAGATCTTATTTGTGGGTACAGTTTCCAGTCTCACTATATTCAATTTATTTAAAAGCTTTAAGCCTCCGTGAACTGCAGGTCACTCTTTGATACTCAGATCCTCGGGACATGTTAGCGATTAGCCATTTGTTGAATATTTAATGCCTTCTCTCTTCTTTAAATGTGTGCTATGCATTCAACAAATATTAGCGCATCGATTCTTATTTGTGTGGACAGACCCTGAATGTGAAGGCTGAGTCCTCCTTTTATCTGTTATGCTGCTCACCAACATAAGGTGACACTGTTGATTTGAGGGTAGATCAATAGGAGAGGATGCTGTCAAACCAGGAGCTAATGAGGCACACACTCACACTCACAGCATCATGTGTTTAATGACATTTTTAATACATTTTACTTGGTCTGCTGTGTAATTTTAAGCATGATTAGGATATTTTTAGAATTTGTTTTAGTGCTACAAAGATATACTTCATTGAAAAGTGACACCGCTTCAGATACCAGGACAAATATTGTCTTTTTTGCGTGCTGTTTTATAGACAAGTGAAGTCCTGTTGTGCATGGGATCAACGCTAACATTAAATGGCGCTCACATTGATTTCCTTACATTTACACATAGTGCACCACCTCACAGCTCCCTACCATCAAATCATCCCACTGCTCAGGTCTCTGAATCACAAGACAGGGGGTTGCAGGTGAAGGATGTGGGGAGCAGAGTGAAGGTTGCAGCTCAATACTGAGATCTGTTTTGATTTCAAGAGAAGAAATGAAATATAAAGATGTTATGGCTGGTTGGTTGTGTTATTACTCCTACAAATGTTTTTTTGATATTACGACGAAACACAAACATTATGATAGTAATATTCTCCATGACACTGTCACACCATTTTGAATGCATTTTCTTTGACATGCACTGTAATTTTATAGAATATTTTATCTAGTAGTATATATTGTATTATATAGCACACTTTAGGTTCAACCAAAAAGTTGTTGACTTTTACACTCTCCTTACAATTTCAGCAGTACAACACACACACACACACACACACACACACACACACACACACACACACATACACACACACACACACACACTTCATACTTTCTATTTTCTCAGGTGCAATGATCCTGAACATTTTGTTTATGACCAATGATACATTATCAAGCTTCCTTACTTCTTTACTGAGCTTTTTTACACTGCAGTACTCTGTGTTCAAAAAATCTTCTTGGTCTTTAATAGATCGTGCTTAATGTATTCGTATGCGTACATGCGTTTTCATGTTCAGGCAGCTGTAATCTATATTTTTAAAACAATGTATTTGACAATATGAAATGGGGTCGCTCATAGTAATGAACCTATAGAGAATTATGACCTCAATCTGTAGCTCAGATTTCTATAGTGAGTTTCAGCTTATTGTTTAGATTGTCTGGCACACAGCTTTAATGTTTCAGTACACTCTCCCTGGTCTCATATTGATATTCAGCAGACAGCATGTTTGCTACAATCTCAAAACTTGATGCGTCTTTTCTTAGCACCAGAGAGCAAATAGACACAGTTAGTGACAAGCTGGTGAACATAGTGAAGCATTTAACAGATACAGAGCCAGATATTCCCTCAAGAATTGGTCAAGAACCAGTGCTAAAAAAAAGTAAATCTTGGACTGATATTTACCAGATGAACAGGAACATGACTTCAGATGAATACCAACGCGGCTCCATGTCCCGTCCATTTACAGCTGCACATACACTAAGATAATCACATTAAGAAAGCCACCTGAAGCAGCCAAACTGAGCCACTCCATGAGCTCAAACTTTGCCTCCAGAGTGTCAGACTCTCAGAGGTTTAGTTTAAAAACATGATATGACATGAAGAAAGACAATTTGAAGATGACTCAGCAGAGGAAGCAGCACACAGCAGAATATAGATGTCTGCACAGAACGACAAGCTGCAGGTCTGGCCTCTGTTGTCAGAGGCTGACGTGTGGAAATGTTTTTTTAAACCATAAAATGTTTGTGTGCATTTGTGCTGTTAGAAGATGCCATCTCAAACAAACTTGCTTCTATTTTACGAGATCTTGAGAAATGAAAAAAGTGCTTATCTACATGTCATACTTTTCAAAAATGCATAGAACAGAGGGTAAAATAAATTCCAAGTGGCAGCTTTTATCTTATATTAGATATCAATGGATTCAAGTGTGTGTGTGTGTGTGTGTGTGTGTGTGTGAGAGAGAGAGAGAGAGTGTGTATGTGTGCTTTGGCTCAACCTCCTAAATCCTCAGGCTGTTCATCTTATCATCCGAGATTTGGCAGCTTCACCCTGTTTGTATATGTATATTTAGATATTAAAATGTGTGTGTGTGTGTGTGTGTGTGTGTGTGTGTGTGTGTGGGAGACTTAATGTCAGCTGGAAGTCTAACTATGCTCTCCTTCTCGCTCTCTCTCTCTCTCTCTCACACACACACACACACGCCTCTCTCAAACATTAGCAGTCTCCCGTGCTCCTCTGTTATGGCCTACTTCCTCCCTGATCATGTGACCAGCTGGCAGCGGCAGTGATTAAGTGGAAGAACCGCAGGTCCAACAATGCTGGAGGGCACTATAGGTCCCAGAATGTCGAGTGGCACCTCTCTGTTTTCCTTGGCCCCTTGAGAATCCTCATGTCAGTAATTAGCAAACACCGCCTCTGGTGTGTGTGTGGTGTGTGCGTGTGGCTGTGAGAGGATACTGTGTTTTTATATTTTTGTTTGCATGTGTAAGCAAGAATATTTTGAGACAAGCTGTTCAACGCTTTCAGCCAAAACCTCCAGTTCTTGTATGTTAACATACCAATGTCAAGATCTCTCTCAATTTATGTTAGATCCCTCAACAAGATCTGATTGGGGTTACATCGTCCTAAAATACATATGCTGTAAGGCACAACAATGGTCACCTCCCCCCACCCCCTCTAGTAGCTGTCATAATCAAATGAAGACTGGCGGTCAAATTGAAAATACAAATGAAATGGGTAAAGGAAAGAAAAAGTCCAAAACTCTTGCTGAATTATAATTTGGCAGGAGTAAAGACCTCTCAGGTAATTAGTGACTCACATGCATGTATTAAAACAACTACACACATCTGAAGCAAACATAACTGTAACTAATAGATCTCTTCCGCTATGGGAACTTAATGACCTGTAACCTCATAACTTTCAAGAACCCCTTTTGCCCTTGCTCTGGCAGGAACTGAGAGTGGGTTCCACCAACAAGGAAAAACAGAAGAGTTTGGATTGCCCTGAGCGTACAGGTGGGAGAGCCAAGGGGCCCGAGCACCAAGTCCTGGGGGACTCCTGTGGTGAGGTGGTGGAATGTGGACAACTGTCCAAGCCAGGATACGTTGAACAAGTGCCCTTCTACTTTTACATATTTCTGGATATATTTCATTGACAAGGTGACACAGCTTCAGATACCAGGACAATTGTTGTCTTTTTTTCCCTTTTTTTTGCGCAGCTTGGTAGGCAAAGGTCTGACAAAAATGAAACTAACATTGATTTCCTTACATTTACACATAGTGACCACTTGCAGTACAGAAGAGGTGGACAGAATATATCAAAGAGTGAAGGAGACTGGCTCCTGAACCAGCTCCCATCCTGTTCATCAGCTCTCCCAATGCCCAGCATGTCCCTCGAGACAGGTCCTGCTTTCTCTCTGCTGCCTACCATCAAACAATCCCACTGCTCAGTTCACTAAGACAGGAGGTTACAGGTGAAGGATGTGGTGAACAGAGTGAAGGATGCAGCTCGATGCTGAGATCTGTCTTAATTTCAAGAGAAGAAATGAAATATAAAGATGTTATGGTTGGTTTTGCTGATCACTGCTAGATGCTTTTGAAAATACTGACATAAGCCAAACACTAGGCTACAAGGAAGTGTACTGTAGTTAATGTAAAATTCTCCGTAACACTTTGATTACACACCACTGTAGTAAATATGGAAAGTTGTACACGTGCATGTGTCACGATAACATGATTAAAAACTAGCGAGTCGACAACTTTACTAACAGCCAATCATCAACTAGGTCACCAACAGCAGACCCAGCAGCAGCTAACATCACTGACTAGTCCAGCAGCAGTCAGCCCAGCTCGGCGTCTGTCTTTCAGCCTTTTATTTCACCAAGCTCTCACCAACCACTAAAAGTCAGTCCCACATTTACTCTTGTCTAGCAGCCTTTTGCTTGGACACTGTTACTGTTTCTCATATCTTAACTTCCTCCATTTCCCTTTTCAGTTTCTTCACCCCTGCCATGCTCTGCCTCTGCATGGCCCAGTTACACTGCCTACTCACCTGGTTCCAGGGGTCTAACCTTGTCTGCTTTTAACTCAGAGATGTTTTATTTTCTTGTGAATTAGCTACTCTGGATACCTGTTTCTGGAGCCAAATGCATGGCTTTTGCAACTCCCCAGAGAAAGTGTGAGTATGTCTCCCCATCACAGCTGCTGATAAAAATGGCTTTGACCTCAGCCTTACCTGTAAAGCTTCACAGCACAGCTCAGAGGCTGCTTGCATGTTATATTAGGATTTGGATAAATGGAAAACACCAGAAATAAACATGCTCAATTGTCTCTATCTGGCTAAATAGAGTTATAATATAATTAATATTGTTGCTCACAAGTGTACTGCAATTAACAAGTGAGTTAAAGTAAGAGGTATTCAGGTACTCTTATTATGTTACTCTGCTGTTAGCTGTCATGTTAATGAAGAGCACCTCTCCATATTAAGTACGCCCTTGATCCTTCTGTCCTTTTACTGATGTGGTCCTGAATCACATTATATATGCACTGACACACACCTGTATGGCAAACATACAAATCCTGACACACAAACACACACACATACACACGCACACACATACACACACACACACACACACGCACACACACACACACACATTTGTCCTGGCCTTGTTTTAACAGCCCTAACACTCCATTCGCTCAAACTCAGTCAAATCCACACTCTTATTATTTCCAAGTTCTTAGCCCATTACGTCACTTGCTCACGCTCTCTCTCTCATGATGAATCTAATAAGCGGGCAAAGACAAAGGAAATTTAAAAAATGAGTTAAGACATCCCTCATTATTTCTTTTCACTGCACCAGCTACATTGTAATTACAGAAAAAACTCTTCTTCCTGATGCTTGATTTAAGACAAGTGATTGATGTATGTCTCTCTCTCTCTCCTTCTCTCTCTCTCTCTCTCTCTCTCTCCCTCTCTCTCCACCTCTTCATTTCATTCATCCAAGCAGTCTTTCATGTTCTTCGTATGCCTGTGACCCACATGAAAGGAGCAAATGAATATTAGAGGTAACATTCAGCAAGAGTGGGTGAAGCTCCATGTAAATCTACAGAATGACACAAAATAGCCTTTAATTGTTCACTAAGAATCTTTCTTCCCACGTGTTTTTGATCTTCTCGTTGCAGAATCAATGCAATGGAAACAGAAACACATGAATGCACACTTACATGCATGTCCACACACCCCCAAAGAAGGACACACACACACACACACACACACACTGATATTCACAGACAATCGATCTGGACATTTAATCTTTTCATAGCAGTGTTCGGGGCAAGTGTTTGTTTGACTTTCACAAAGATTCAATACAAGAAAAAAATGTACTGTTTAAGTTGCAGGTAATTCTTCATTCAGGACCATAACAGATGGATGTCAGCTGCAGCGTATGTCATTGTCTTTGATGTGTGTGTGTGGTGTGTGTGTGAGTGAGAATGTGAAGTGCATTGATGATGTAACATCTCCTCTATCCTGCTCCTCTGCTTGTTGTGTTTTCTGATCATCTCCAGGACGGTTGAAGGACTTTTTATAGAGCTGTTACACATGAGACGGACGGACATATTGGCCTCTGATTGGCTGTCACACATCAAGGTGAGCTTGTCCCTGAGCACAGAAGCCAGACTGACACATGAACAGGGCGGGGTAGCCCCTGTTCATGTGTCAGTCTGGCTTCTGTTTTATGTGCTTCCAAGCAACATTAAAATCAAAGTGCTAGTTTCTAAATATGAACAGAAACAAACAAGATCATGTAGGTAGAATTATATCTTTGCTGGGCTTTTTTCTTTAAGTTTCTAGTTGCATTGACGGATACAAAATGGGTGAACTAACTAAGTGTTTGTCATAAAGGGAGAGCTGGTCTGTTCATGAGCATCTGTGCATGTTTACCTGCAGACGGGATGGTACATGTATGTTTGTTTATCCCTCACAAGATGTTCACAGATGGTGACATGCAGGAGGTGGCTGCGTTCACTATGAAACAGACACGCACAAAAGCATTTTACATGTTTACTTGATTTCACTATAACCCCCCACAGTAAAAATATCTATCACAGTCAGACAATATTGCAGCTGAGATCAGACATTGGCGATTGAGGATTGTCTTCCTTGGTAGGATGAGACCAATAAAAGCGGTGTTATTGACAGATAGAGTGGCGAGTTTATTGTGGGGTGTTAAACTGACAACAGATGGAGACCTTTGCCCATCGTTCTAGTTCAAACAAGGGCAAATATCAGCATTCTGCCTTGTTTTTTGTCTCTGGCCTGGCCCATGTATTTCCCTTTCAGTGTGTGTGTGTGTGTGTGTGTGTGTGTGTGTGTGTGTGAGAGAGAGAGAGAAAGAGCTCACACCTGCATGATGATGTTGATCTACACTTCAGTCATTAGTATTAATGAATCACACTCTAATTACATCCCATTCATTATCACTATCTGGTTCAATTCAGCTCAGTTCAAAGAGATGTTGGTAGTCAGTAAACATGAAACAAAATATGAACACTTTAACAGTGTATAATCAGTGATGACTGCAAACAGGGGTAGAAACATCTTAAAGGTTTCACCAAAGCTTCAGTGCAGTGGAGGGCAGGGAGGTGCAACTGTGTGACAGATGTGAGAGTAAGTAATACCCAACACAGTTTATAACAACATAGTTTTCAGTCACATGACTGGCATGGAGCCCTGCAGGGCAAAATATCGTTCCAGGATGACAACCTTCACTGAACACCCCACAGGACCTTCAGAAGACGACTGAATCTTTGTCTTCTGAAAACAAAGATACATGAACAAACTGGACGTGATGACCACTACAGACCAAGCACCAACCTCTGTGTCTGTGAAATGAAGCCACTGCAGAAGTGCCAAAAACTGTAGTACTGCAAGCGGCCACTTGAGGCTGGCTCCAGAAGTGAGTCAGTCTCCATAAGTCCCCACGTTCAAATGTCCAACTTCACAGCAGAAATAAACATGTTTACAGCCTGGTACAAAAAACAGTTTTGGTCTCTGTAGCTAATTTCCCTGTTCATGACAACTGTACTGAGGGTGGATTGATATACAACTCACCTGTTCAAATGATATTAAGAATTGAAGTTATGCAGCGTGAACCATTTGATTAACAGGTGGGTGCCGTTACAGGTGACTTGTTTGAGCACCCTGGCATCATTCAGCCCACCTCAGGTCTGCTGATAATCCACGTCTTTGTTGATTTTTAGAGGCAGGACAGCCAAGATGATGGTGGCCACATATTTTAAGCTTCAAAACGGTGCTTTGGAAACCTGTGAGTGTGGGTGACATCATGTATACACGGACCATTCTTTATACTGTCATTGCTTGAGACCCATAAACAGGACCCACAGCAGCACCATATGTGAACATAGTGGAGCATTCAGCAGCCGAAGAGTCAGATATTTCCCTTAGGTGTTGGAAGAGACCAAAAAAGGATCCAATGCTTCCCACTTGGTCCTCTTTCCATTTAGTGGTAGCTGATCTCCCATACAGCGTATTTATTTTTTCTACCTGGCTATCTTTGGCTTTCGTTAGATTCTTTTCTCGGTAAATGATGTTTGCGCTGCATAGCTACTCTCTGGGCCAGCGGAAAACCCCAAAACCATCAATCCTGCATCCTGGCAGCCCCACTGCTATGGCAATGAAATGTGAACCTATGTTGTGACAAAGCTGACCTCCTTTTCCATTCTCTGGGGACAGTGCCAGCAGGAGGTGAGAAGAGAGGATGTGGGAGGAATCGAAGGAGACATTGATGATGGGAAAAAGCAACTGTCGACAATGAAGTGAGAAAATTAGGTTGGTGGAGGGAGAGGTGAAGTTATGTAGTTAAATGAAACCTAAGGTAAAAGCACTAGAAGTAGATGAGGTGATGTGAAAGACAAAAGGCTGCAAGGGAGGAAAGTGGAGGGAAAGGGGGAAAAATGAGGGGGGGAAAGGTCGACGCATTGAGGTGAATGAAACAGGTTACAGCCGATGGATGCATGCTGGGGGTTAGGGGGGCAGGTGGAGCTCCATCACTCTCTCTGGTTTCTGCCTTCTCGTGCCTCTAGCAGGAGTTGATTTACTGCACACTACCGAATGAAGATCCCCTCCACGGTCATCTGCCTCCGTCTCCAGTTTAGTGCTCCTTCCCAGGGGTGATATTAATACCTGAGGAAAACACGGCGCTTCTATTCACCTTTCTGCAGCTGGCACTTCACTGCCAGAGAGGTAAAGCATCACTCACAGAAACGTGTAAGGAGCTATTGTAGTTGCAAAACATTGTCTGCTTTGCCACAGCAGTGCTCCACAGAGCTGATATGGCTCTTCACCAGAACCTGAAAGAAACAAACAGCCTTTTGTTACGCTACAGTCTTTGGGTGGCTGTCCGACTGATAGATTTACTGTAAAACGTTTGATAATGTTGTCATAGTTTCCGCTCTGAGTTTGTTCCAATGATCATATGACTCAGAAAGCTAATATGTTGCCATGGCAATTCCCATAGCAGCTGAGTTGAATATTCCTATCACTTGAGTCTGACAAGCTGGCAACACATGAAACCACGAGTCACATTATTATTTGCCATTCAAATTCTGAAAGGAGATGTTATGTTACACAAATTTGGACACACACACACACACACACACACACACACACACACACACACACACAGTCCTCCTGGTTCCTCATCAAGTGTTTGTTTACTGTAACCTCTCTCTGTCTCTCCCTCTCTTTGCTCCTCCATCATTCACTGTTTGTCCTTAGCTTCACCTTCCCCTTATCTCTCTTCCCCCCTCACCTGTTTCTCTCTATGACCTCTCTTTCACCTTAAATCTACATAAACTCTTTTGCTGCCTACGTTTCCCACCTCTATCCACTCTCCTCCCCACCCCATCCCCAGCACAACCCTCCCTCTCGTCCCTCCGCTCCTCAGCGATGTTTCATTTACTTTAATCTAATTTGATGTTATTTAATTTAGGGAGCCGTGACTTGTGATGGCTCAGCAGGGATTCAGGAGTGTAGCTGCTCTATTATGTGTGTGTGGTCTGCAGTGCTCACACATGCACAGATGTGCCCTTGAGCAGAGCAGAAATGTTTGATTTTTACAGGCTGAGTTGGGCTTGCAGTAACTTACAATCATGCCAAGATGGTCATCACTTATTCACACAGCTGAGTAAGAGTCAGGAGACAGCAGAAAGAGCTGAAATGTATGATGATGATGAGGGGGTAATGTTCAGATGGCTATTGTGGGGAAGAAATGAGGGTGAGAAATAGATGAGAAGAAGAGGAGGAATGACCTTGGGGAGGCCAGATAAACAGACGTATTGTGATTTATATGACTTCATGCATTATTGACAAGGGAATTATTAGCTGCAGGGAATGCTCCTCTCTTGTAATAATCTCTAGACTGTTTTGACATGCTGCTATGAAGACAAAAGTGTATTGCCCATTTAAATTCAACCCAAAGGACCTACTCCAGGCTGCAGAGGACAGATATGCAAGTCTGAGATAAATTAAAATCTTGTCTGCGCAGTCTTATCCGTGATATGTATCTGCTGATAGAAGATGCCTTGACACAGAGCTGCTGTACAGACTTTAACCTGTAGCTCCAGTCCTGAGAATATTCCTGTAACAACAACAACAAGAAGAAAAGATTTGCTGATTTCATAAGTAAAATGTAAAATGTTTTTAGGCAGCATTGTTGACTTGCATTTTGCTTTTAAAAATAATAGATACAAATGCCTTCAGGTAACCTTGTGAATACAGGAAAATAAAGGATGATGAACTTGAAAAGTTTTTGTCACTCTGAGCAGCATTTCATGCTTTTTTTAGTTCTATGGGCAACGTTTGTTTGTTTTGTAGGTGGATGCAGGTGCTGGTCTGTGTGACCAGTGTGTGTGAGTGTGTAGAACACAAGTAACTCCAGCAGGAGACTTTTAAAAAAGAATGTTCTTTCTGCTTTATTTTGATAGTGAAAGCTGAGAGAGACAGGAGCTGACATGCAGCAAAGGGCTCAGGACGGAATCAAACTTGACTTCACTGCAGGTATGGACTCAGCCTCAATATTTCCTCTACCAGGGGAGCTACCGGGGCGCCCCCTTGGTAAGTTTTTAAAGGAACCCCTCACATACACATGCTCATAATGCTACAGAGATGGGCTACAGTTATATTTTACTGATTCAGTTACTTTTCTCAACCTGTACTGTGGTTTATGTTTGACAGCCTAAATTAAATCAGGTTCAGGTGTGTGTCTTTACTGTCGCTTTTCACAAAATGTATCCAGTGAAATGTGGAAGTTTATCGACCCCTCCAAGTACTACACGTGTGACTTCTGGATATAAATTCAGGCTGATTCAAACTCAAACCATGTGAAACCAGACTGAATAAGCTGAAAACTGCTGCTGCTGAATTCAGGTGTGTGGAGGGATGATCGACTGGCAGCTGTCTGACTCAGAAGGGAAAACAGACGAGAACAGCTTAAATCCACCAAGGTGTGAGATTTATTTATGCTGTGTGTGTGTGTGTGTGGGTGTGGGGGGGGGGGGGGGGGGGGGGGTAAAATATATATACTAGGGTTCAGCTGATTTTCATGCCATAAAATGACAAGATTTCTATCTATTTACTGTTTTCTTTTTATTTCTCAGGCGGAAAAAGTCTCTAAAATAGCATTTAGTCCTTCATGTTACACTAAAACTTCCCCTGAAAGCCATTAAAATGAAATTGTTCCAGGCTTTAGGGGCTCCTATTGAATGCTGGGGGAAACTCTGAGCTTTTAATGTACCACAACATTACTAGATAATTAAATGAGGAAATGAAATCTGCAAACAACATAAATGGTGGAGCTGTGGATCAGTTCACGATAAATGACACTGACTGACAAGCAGCAGGTTGATATATTGTAATACAGTGTTTATATGTGTGTGTGCGTGTGTGTGATGTTTATATGCATGTGTGTTCCTGTGTGTATCCATCTATTTAAGGGAGATGATGAGTCACCCAGTAATCTCCAAATGGAAGTGGTGTTACATTTTGAGGAGGCATCCATCACGTCTCCAGCAGGTGCATGCAGGTCACCACGGTAGTCACAGTGCACAGCTAACTCGTTAGCGGTTCCACCAGCCTCTCACTTTGCCTGTCACTACTCTGGAGTTGGCAGTAATTCTTCATTTTATGGTCTGTGGACAGCAGGGGAGACAAACTATGTTAAAGTTAGCGTGGCTAATGTCATTACAGGCTGTCAAATGCTCTTTACTTTAGTTATTTAGCTGACGTCTTACAAACAGTGAGCAGGTAAAGCTTCATTGACTTTCTCAAAGGCACTCTGTGTCCCAGTTGCATAGACTATACTAACTCAGGCAGTGTTTTCATGATGCAAATATAGCACATTCCAAGTGGAAAAAAAGCTTGGATCAAATATACACAGTAATGCAACCATGCAATCTAAAATTGCTCCATTTTTAAGTGTGGTGTTGAAGGAGGTCATTTCTGCATAATTCAATCTGCAAAGGAAATGGAGGCTACAGCTGGAAAAAAATGAATGGGGGGGTGATGGTTCTGTCACAATGTATCGCCAACTGAATGGTTGGTGGACAGGTTACCCTATTTAAAAGTCATGAAACACGCACATTAACAGTTGTATCCAGTAATATAATGCTTGTATCGTAATCAAACTACGTTACTTTCAGATTGTCTTGTCTGAGGCATAAACAAGGATAAATATATCAATAGCTTTAAAAAATATGTTCCGCTTTTCCTGCAAGTCATGATTTAGTTAGTACAGTGGTTGCAGCAGGAGTATTTTAGGAATATGTAGTAGTTTTACTCCACTACCCAACCATGGACAGAACGCCTCTGGCCTTTCACTTTAGTGCCAATGATGCAAGAAGTACATTTTAATTTTCTACATCCTACTTAATGTCAGTCCCATTTTTATTATGTGAAGCTAAAAGTCTCATAATGTTCATTATCCTGTGTAATATTTCTGTGTCACATCTGTAAGCAGTGGGCCTATGTGTCTCTGCATGTGTCTGCACACACTCTTTCCTTCAAAGGTCCGGATGTTAAATGTGGTCAGTGTTGCATTATTCATGCAGACATAACCTTCCTGGAGGGAACTTTAAGTTTTACCCCCAGCTCTTGAGGATATACTGTATGCTACAAGAGACACATCTCTGTAGACTATAGGATTTCAGAGCTTCTTGTTATTGTTTGGCTGGATAACCTTTGAGCTGTAATGTTGTGATTGAATTATATTTATGTCAGCTCCACTCCCAGCATTCACCTGCTTAACATGTATTTTTCTTCATCACTGCCTCTTGCTTAGTTGCACATTTATTTATTCACATAAGCACATAAATGCACTGTATCACACTTGCGATTCACAATCCTGGGTACAGAGGTGAATGTGAATGAACCTGTTTTAAATGTCATTTTCAATGTTACCTACGGTACAAAGCTCTGGCTGACAGGATCCTGTTTTTCCCCATGGAAGGTCATTCCTGCTGCAGGACTTGGAAAAAGCACAGAAAGGATATGGAGTGGAATGGATGATGACAATATCAAAATGCTAATGAAAATGGGGTTGGATTTGGAGAGATGTTGAATGTATTATACAGTGTGGTTGTGATCTGAAACCATAATCTGCTTTCTCATGTTCCTGCAGGTTCTAGGGTTTCCACTTTATGTAGGAGCAAGAAACAGAATTAAAGCACCGCTTCTTCACCAGTTACAACTTAACAAAGCAGACAGCATTTATAAAAGTAGTATTTGAAGTACCGCAGGTGTTCATTCAGTAGAGCACCATGTTTTCTGAATGCAGTATAAAGTCAGAAAGGAATAGTTCATTTCTCAGTATCTACAATTTGACTTTTATCACCCCAAGACTCAAATGAACTCACAATCTTTGGCGTTCTTCAAAATAATCCTTTCATTTTGATAAATTTACCAGTCTGACTGAGGCTATTAAATCAGCACATTATCGTCATCTTTCACTGTATAGGCTGAAGGAAATAAATTGCCATATCTAAACATAGACTTTGAAATAATGTTCTTGCTCAGAAGATTGCTACAGTGTGACGCTGTGGCTTTAATGTTTTCTTTGTTACACTGGACCATTTAATACTGTCATACTTCTCCAAGATTCAAATGTAGCCTTTTGAACACTTTTTATCACGTCTCTTTCCCTTATATTTCTTTGCTTTCTCCACTGTCAGCAATTGAATTTAAATAAAACTGTGTGTTAAGTCTGTCACTTCAGGCTATGTTTTAGTCAATGTCTCATTTATGTAGTGATTACAGTTCAGGAGGCAGGATAAAAGCAGCTCTCTGTTAGTGAGCAATAAATGGTTCTGACAGAAAGAGCACAGAGGGAAAAAATGGGAGCGACTTTTGACTGTCGACATGACTCCAACATGTATCGATTTGTTGTGAGGTTAGAGTCCATGCTAGTGTGTCCCTGTGGCTTTATTTGATGTTTTAGACCCCCTCTCTGTCTTTATATTTGTGCAGCATGAGGTTTTGCCAATTGTCCATTTTTTCAGGTCACTTGCAGAATCCAGCTAAGAAGGTACAATCCATGTAATACTCAGGATGAAGTGTCAGTCAGCGGGGAAATGCAACACGGTGGATCTGGATGTTGAAGATAAGTCAAGTTCTTTGACTCAGTGGAGAGATTCTTATTGAAAGAAACACAAAGAGGAGCTGCTGACATTTTGATATTATGTGAGTGTTTTCTCTTTTTGTGAATGAATTGCAACTCAATGTTGCACAATTGTGACAGTGTATGAACAATCCTCAACCCACCTAAAAATAAACCATAAATTGGATTTCTCAATACCTGAGAAACTGTGCTCAACTCACCATGAGATTATCACTTGGCCAGATACCCGCCACACAGCTGTGTCCATTCAAGATGCATGCAGATTGATTCCAGTAATATAGCAACATTAGAGAGCAACACACTGGAGGGCACTCAGTGGAGTGGACTAAACTTTCACTTGTTTTTTTCTATTGTAACAGTCTAATGTTCAGCATTTTAGATTTTAGAATCACTGCTGTGAAAATAATAAGGCAATAGTGGTTAACAAAAAGTCAAAGTCTTTTCTGATAGGAGGCAAATTGAATGCCACTAAATTGTTTAATAAGTATGAAAATGGTGTCATACATAAGCTATGGCCTTCACAGTCACCAAATATCAACCCAGCCGGACACCAATGAGAGATTTTGGACCAGTGGCCTTTTCTATCACCATCATCAAAGCACCACTTGAGAGAATATCTTTTCAAAGAATGCAGTTCATCCCTCCTATAGAGTTAAGAGAATCTATGACAGGAGCATTGAAGCTGTTATAAAGGCTTGTGGTGTCTACTTATTTATCTTCATCTTATTTTTAGATTGGGCTAGAGTTATTTAATCTGCCAATTATCTTCTCAATTAAATCACCTAATCATTGGGTCTATAATACATCAGAAAACAGTGAAGGATTTTGATTGAATTCATTGAATAATCAATTCATCCACAACATTGCAGGGCAAGTACCAGGGTAAAGTCATAGAGACCTGACCAACGAGGCAGCAGTCTAACATTGTTACAACAATAAATAAGGTAATAATATGCTAGAAAGAGGTATAGAAGATCTCCAGTTAAGATGTGTGAACAGGTAGAAGTTCCTAAAAATACAAAATAGGTCTACATGGAGACATTAGATACATTAGATATGTGTTCACTCTTTAAGTCAGGACGACCATGTACTGTGGCATTGTGGCTTGACTTTTTGGTAGTTGTGTGAGATTTAATATCCTCCATCTTATACTGTAAAATAAACTGAAGGGAACTCCACGTTGGTTTTTCCTTTAATTTGTCACCCAGCTGTACACATTGGGTACACAAATGGACAGGAGGTTATGGCCAATAAAAGTCATAAAGTGGTCATAAAATGTTATTTCAGGGTTGGAGTTGTTGCAGGTCTCAGTTTGAGAGAACCTGAAGGTGTCTGTACCTGAAAATGATGTGTGGCTTCTCATTCAAAGTCTTTTCCAGATATGTTTAGTAAAAATGTTGCCAAATTTAAGTATTGTCTTTTCCCATATTCACTGCATGCACACTGTGTTTTCTTGTTTCATGGTCATAAAAATATATTCAATGGGAAAAGTAGTAGAGTAGAGTATTACAAAGTATTGTAAGTATTACAAATAAAATGATGATGAAAGAAAATGATGAGCAGCCCTTGAGGCTGGCTACAGAACATTTCAGTCTCCATAAGTCCCCATGTTCAAATGTTCAACTTCACAGCAGAAATAAACATGTTTACTTCCCGGTACAAAAAACAGTTTTGGTCTGTGTAGCTAATTTCTCGTTGATAGTTCAGACACAGGCTACAGGAGCAGCAAAATCTCCATTTGTCTCTCCATTAGGTTGGTTGTTGAATTTGGGTTCAGTCATTCAGAGGAATGAAGATCCGATGGGACCAATCCAATCCAATCCACTTTATTTATATAGCACGATTTTAGCAAACACAGGGTTTCCAAAGTGCTGCACAATACAATAGAACACAATAAATAACACTATAGAAACACAACAAAACATCAAGTAGATAATAGAAAGATAGAAAACAATAAAAATAAAAATAAAATGAATAAAAGGCACTAGATAAAATAAATAAAAAACAGACAAAAATAAATAAGTTAATAACAAAATGCATGTATACACAAAGAAATCAACCATCTACATAGTGTTAAAAGCCAAAGAGAAGAGGTGGGTTTTAAGAAGGGTTTTAAAATGAGACAGAGAGGAGGCCTGTCTCACGTGCAGTGGCAATCCGTTCCATAGCTTCGGGCTGCAACGGCAAACGCTCAATCCCCTCTGAACTTAAGCCGAGCTTTAGGGACAGTCAGGAGCAGCTGGTCAGCTGACCTGAGGGAACGGCTAGGCATGTAGGGGTGCAGCAGCTCAGAGAGGTAAGGTGGGGCAAGGCCATTCAAGGCCTTAAAAGCAGATAAAGAACTTTAAAATGAATCCTAAAATGGACAGGCAGCCAGTGGAGTGAAGCTAAAATCTGTTAAATGTGCTCAAATTTGCTTGCGCCGGTTAAAAGACGTGCAGCAGCATTTTGTACCAGCTGAAGACGACTAATCGAGGACCCACTAACCCCCAAATAAAGTGCATTGCAGTAATCCAGCCGAGTGGTCACAAAGGCGTGGATTACTATCTCAAAGTGCTGTCTCTGAAGGACTGGTTTTATTTTTGTCAGCTGTCTTAACTGAAAAAAGCTGGACTTCACCACAGCTGTAATCTGGCTGTCAAATTTAAGCTCAGCGTCCACTTTTACCCCTAGATTTTTAACAATTGGGGCGCGATAATGTGCCAAGGAACCCAGATCAACTAGAGGGGGGGTCCCAGAAGTGCCACCAAAGACTATGACTTCTGTCTTTTTCTCATTAAAATTCAGAAAGTTTAAAGCCATCCAGGCTTTAAGATCATCTAAACACATTAGCAGCGGTTTAACAGAGTATGAGTCCGACTTTTTGAGAGGGACATAGATCTGGCTGTTGTCCGCATAGCAGTGGGAGTATGCCATGTTTCCTGAGGATGGAGGCAAAAGGGGGTAGGTAAAGGCAAAATAAAAGAGGGCCAAGCACAGAGCCCTGTGGGACCCCACATGAGAGAGGAGCAGTGGAGGACACAGAGTCATCAAGGCTGACACAGAAAGTCTGATGTGACAGATAGGACCTGAACCATTGCAGTGCCGTGCCACTGATGCCCACCCACTGCTCCAGACGGGCAATCAGGATTTCATGGTCGACTGTGTCAAACGCTGCAGTCAAATCTAAAAGTACAAGGACAACACAGTGACCAGAGTCAGTAGCTAAAAAGATATCATTAAAAACTCTTAAAAGCGCTGATTCTGTGCTGTGCAATGTTTTAAAACCTGATTGGAAAATCTCAAGAATTTTTTGTTCATTTAAAAAGTCCATAAGCTGGGAATAAACAATCTTCTCTAAGATTTTAGAGAAGAAGGGCAGTTTAGAGATAGGCCTGAAATTTGCCAAGACAGTAGGATCAAGCCCAGGTTTTTTTAACAGAGTCTGCACAACTGCATGTTTAAAATGTACAGGGACCACTCCAGAGGACAGACTGCTATTAATGACAGTGTGACAAGATGGTCCAATGGTGGGAAACACCTCCTTAAAAAGTCAGGGTGGGACAGCATCATCTGGAGAACCTGAGGGCTTCAAATGACCTACAATCTCCTGCAAAAGGGGCAGGGTCACAGGGTCAAACGTGTCCAACACCATAGAGCAGGGGACAAATACTGAAGGGTCAGAAGCAGGAGGAGAAATACGTGCTCTGGTAAAAGTGACCTTATCAATGAAGTGGTGCAGAAAGTTCTCACACACAGCAGGGGAGGCCTCGATTCTAGTCTGTGGTGCATTCAGAGCAGAGTTGATGACTTTAAACAACACACAAGGATTATGACAGTTTAGCAGAACAATATCAGAAAAATATTTTCTTTTAGCCTCTTTCACAGTGGACTGATAATGACGCCAACAATCCCTCAGCATTTGAAACGATACTTGCAGGACCTGACATTTGAAATTGATCTGGATCATCATTGCCCTATAGGCCGACTATTGCCTGGCCCCATCTATTACAGTGTAGTTTGTCTCCTGTGATATCCACAATGTAACTTGGCAGGGTAAGTAAGTAAGTTTTCAGTTGAGGATACTCACATTGGCACCAGTTGCTAACAGTGACAGCAGATTGCTGCATTTGAGCAGAGCTTTGGAAAGACACTTTGAAACCAGAGCACCACTGCAGTGGGTCTTGGTTTTTCTATCTGACATGACATACACTTGTTTCCCAGGTAAATTGGCTTCAATACTTGCAACTATTTGCAGTTTCTATGGATTGTCTTGTCTTTACTTTGAATCTAAGCCATCTTTGGTTTGGTTTGTCTATTCAGGTTTGGCTTGAGTACTGTGAGCATCAGTCAGTTTACAGATGGAGCTCTGACCCAGTTCTTTACTGGTAGTCTTTATTACTTGCTTAAGTAGTGATTCATCAGACATTGTGGTGTCAGGAGGTTTTAGTTCTCATCTCACATCCTCATGTGTCTCATCCAGGCCTTGGCAGATGTCATTCCGGAACACACACAGCACTGTGGATGCATCATACTCAAACCACACATTGTCGACATCCTGGAAACGTTAAATTGAACATTATTGGACTGGATCCTCCTTCTCCTGTTCCTTTGTCCTGTCAGTCACACCATTGAAGCATCCCTCACTTGTCGTCACTTTGGCCCAAGATTCATGGATCACTGGATCAGTAGCTGTCAGATGATCTGGCACTGCCAGTCCCGCTCCAGCCCCAAAAGATCTGTTACAAGTCTCGGTTTGAGAGAGCTTGCAGACAGGTATGTGTGCCTGAGAAAACAGGAAAAACAGACATGGCTGGCAGACATGCAGCTTCCTGTTCAAAGTCTTCTCAAGATATGTGAAGACATACATACATACATGTACAGTCCAGAGTCGCTAAGTGAAACCACAACACTGCCACCCACAGACTGTAGGTTAAAGCACATTGAACATGAAGTTAGTATAAATCTGTCTATGCTCTCACTGTTTTTTTAAAGTAAGACCGTACTTTTAAAACTTAAAGATACCAACACCGAAGAAATGACTAACCAACAAAAAAAAAATAAAAAAAATGTGACCACGCATTTTGTATGCATCACATATTTTAATACTGGTATGATAGAGGCTTATCAATTCTTATTGACATTTGTATATGTAGTGACATTTCATCAAATGATGTGTTTTTTTTTTATTCTAGTTAGTTTATTCTAGGTGATATCCATCAATTCATCCATTATCTGTAACTGCTTATCCTCATTAGGGTCACAGTGAGGCTAGAGTCTAACCCAGCAGACTGGCTGAGAGGCATGGTACACGCTGGACAAGTCAGCAGTTCATCACAGGACACACAGAAACAAACAACCATTCACACTCACACATATGGCCAATTTACAGTAATCTATTAAGGTAATGCCTTTGGACATGTCTTTGGGAGGAAGCTGGAGTACCCGGAGAGAACCCACCTGGAGAACATGCAAACTCCACACAGAAAGGTTCCAGCCGAGGCTAGCTCACTTAGCACGTTACCTAACATTACCACATTACCCATAGTGGGTGATGTGGTAACCACTGCACACTGGTGCACATTGGTACATACAAAAGGAATTAGCTTCTAACTCTCTCTGAAGACAATCCTCATGCCTTTGAACAAACTCAAATCTAAGTTAAACTGGCAGAAATCACAGTCCTGCATGTTAAGTTGTTCATAAATGCTGACACATCAGCTCTCCTCCATGTGTCCTGCCTCTTCTTCAGCACCAAGGACAGCACCAGAAAAAAATCAAAAAGTCACACTGTGTCCAGAAAATAACATTTTTTATCATGATTTCTCTGTGAGAAATAAAAGCTAAATTCAATGACAATGTCTCTCAGCGTCAGAATTGACCTAATTTACCCATGAACCGAGAGAAGATCTATTCCCAACTTTGTAAGGCTCATTAGATAAGCTCACAGTGCTGTTGGAGCATTCATGGCTCACTTGTGTTGTATTTACTTTTCACTGATGCCTCAACTCTCAGTGACAAAACAGCAGTCTGGTAGCCTATCACACTGTTAAACCCCTGAGGCGCACACTTAATGTATTAACCCACTGCAGTCAGTGGGAGGGAGATAGATTCTGTGGTTTAAATAAGATGCTGTAACCACTTTAATTAGAAGCACCCAGAGACAACCTCAAGGCAGGCCTGCAATTGAGCTGCTGGCAGGGGGAAAACAGAAAGTTCACATGGGCTATTATATAATTAGTATGGAGGGTGTAAATGGGATAGTGGTGGAGTATTCTAATCAGATGATCTCATGAAAAAGGAGATTTGGGGGGTGGGGGTATACGCTGCATCATTTAAGTACTGCAGCTGATGTCATTTCCTAAGTACCATAATTGGTCATCAATGACTCTTAAAGATGCGAAGGATGGCTCAATAAACACACACACACGTCCCCACGGGAGATGTAGCTTCACTGATCCATTGAAACCTTAATTACCCGTACCTCTCTCTCTCTCTCTCTCTCTCTCTCTCTCTCTCTCTCTCTCTACACACACACACCTGTCAGGAGGGCAGCTCCCACTGAGCGCCACAGCGTCGCATTTTTTCCCGCTCACCTATACACACACATTCGCACCTCTGCTGCCGTGGCCCCTCCCATACCGGACTGGACCGATAAATGGGTTAACTCTGTCTCCAGGAGTAGCTGTGATAAATGCACCGGGAACGTCGGGAGATTCCTTCCCCATCCCTCCGCTGTTTGTTTGACCGATCTGCGCTCAAAGGCACCACCGTCTCCTCTCCGCCGTGTTGATTCGACAGAGTAGATTGAATTTTAAATCGTGATTTATCATTTTATAAGAGGCGACGGGCAACAGCAGCAGCAACAGCAGCAGCATCACCAGTTCTTAGACCCAGACCCGTGGGCGGCTGGGTGGCGTCCGTCTGGGCGAGCTGATAGGACGAAGATTTGGCACTCTACCTACCAACTGCTTCATCCAAAAAAATCAAGACATGGCGATGAGAAGTGAGATGTAGAAGACGGATGGGAGGCCATTCATGTTGGTCTGGGCTTCAGCTGAAACGGACAAAATCTCCCAGCACCATTACCACCATCCCCTTCCTCCACCTCCTCCTCCTCCACCTCCTCCTCCTCACCTAACCAGTTGATATTTTTTTGAAATAACTGTCTAAAAAGTGCGGAGCACATGACACACTGGTAAATCCCCGAGGCAGGTCCCACTCACAGACTGAATGAGTCCATCTTTGGCTGTTGGACGGACTCCACAAGAGCACAGGACGGATGCAAACAGACTAAACATATTTTGGCAATTCCAAACACCCTCAGCATCTCCGCCAACGGTGTTCTAACCGAGCGGGGTGAATCTCACACCGGGGGACCAGTCGTTTCACAGGCAGGTAGGCTATACCCCGACGGTTAATTGGTGTGTCACCTCTGGGTTGGTGTGTTAAAGGTGATAAAGGTGATTACCGCGACCGACCGCCCATGCGTCGGTGCGGCTGATGGCCGCAGAGCCGCGCAGGTTTCTGCACCTGTTGTAATTTGTGTAATGTGCGCGCGCGCGTGTGTGTAAAGAGAGACCTCTGCGTGTGTGTTGACACTCTGGATGAGCCGTGCCGTTTGAATGGCTGACAACCTGGCGACAGACATGATGTCTGTCCGACTATTGGAACTGCTCCTCAAAATCTCTTTCCAGCTGTTTTGTGTGCGTGCGTGCGTGGCGCGCGTCGGTGCGCGCCGCGCGGGTTTGAACGGTGTGATTAGGTGATTATAGGTCCATCACACACGCGCTATAAGTATAATTACAGTATAATTGTCTGAGCACGCAGCGGGACCTAAAGCAGTCCATCACTCACTATACATCATGCTTCCTGTTCACTCAGCAGCTCTCATATTGGTTCTGATAAATGGGGACTGGCTGCAGTCTAGAGCCCAGTTGTATTCAATCTCATTGCCAGGTGCTCTAAAACTCCACAGCCATAAGCATGATGGCCAAATCTGTCACCCGCCTCACACAAATTCATCATCTGATACCCAGGAGGAAACCCTCCTGAGGACGGGAGCTGATGGATGGTGCGTGGTCTGTGCGTGGTGTTGGGCGGAGGGTGCGAGCATTTTTGGCGGGTAGCGCGCATGTGTTTTGGATTTTATTGATTTATATATTGTTTTTATTATGAGACCCCCCCATTCTCGGTGCAATGAGGGGGGCATGTAATAACGGCTACAGCTGACTCCAGCTGCGCTGACTCGGCTGCAGATGTGGCAGATCGTCATGAGTGTCCAACTCTTTACCAGTCGTGTTGCACTCTTAGCATCCACCAAAGAATCTTTCCAGACCACCTGACAAGAAGTCCTCTGCCTGGACTGGTGGTGGTGAGGCCCCACAGCTATTCAACTGGCCCAGAAGCTACTCAGATAGAGCGTGTTGGATGACCCAGGTTGACCTCCAGGAGAGGAGGCTGTAGGTAACAAGATGGGCAGACCATCCAGCGCCTCTGTTGAGGAAACAAAGTACAGCCTTGATAGATAAGAGAGAGACAGCAGAGACTACAGCTATGTGGAAGCTGCCTGTCTTTGCCCAAGGTGACTTCAGTAGGACGCTGACAATGTGACATTGAGCAGAGAGAGAAAAGCAAAGGCAGTGAATTATTTGAATTCCATTAATTATTTTAATTCTTTGTTATTGGTCTAGCTGTTAATCTATTAAGAAGCCTTTTTATTGCTGGCTGCGTGTTGAGGAAACACGTCCTTCTTTGGTAACCAAAACTGGTCTCCTGTCCATTTTGTGTGAAATCGCACAGTTGCGGTTTCCCTTTGTCCAACACCAGTGCTGCAGCTGATCAATGCTGGTGTCTCATTAGTTCTGGCAGCTCAAGAAGACATGGAGCACTAACTGACGTTTTAGTGGCTTGAAACAAAAAGAGAATAATTTGCTGATTTACCTTGAAGTCAGCCTGTCCAGCAAACAGATCTCATGCACATCAGAGAGTCCCTGGATGGAGGGAAATCACACAGTTTTGCATGTTTTGATGGTTAACTGAAGCCCAGCGTAGTAAGAACCAGTTTCCTTTGATCTGCTGATATAAGGCCTGATGCTGTTAATAATGTTGACTTGTCAGAGCTGCCTGTTTGTGATGGCAGCGTTGTGCATGTGTTGCTTGTGACCCCTCAGCTCTTTTCTGCCATTCTTGCTAATGCATTTCTGTCCATGGGGACAGAGGGAGGTGAGGAGAAAACATGATTCTGCTTTCTCTCCATTCCCAGCTTTTGGTTTAATCTCAGTTGCTCTTTTCCCCCCATCTCAGCCTCTTCGCTCTCATCTGAATTTAAGTTCGCTCTGAACACCATGCTCCAGACTTGAAACTCGGCTCCCTGGGGTGCAGGTGACCCCACAGTTCAAACACTGTCAGTCAGCCCACTTTCATTTGCTCCTTTCATCCCCCACCAACACCACCACCACCCTCCCCTCACCCCAACACCTTTTCACCTATCTGTCTGTCTGTCTGTCTGTCTGTCTTTCTGTCTGTCTGTCACCCTCTCCTGTTCCTGCTCTCTTCTTCCTGGCAATGAGACCTATCAGATGAAGGTTTTCTGTTAAGGCCTTGTCACCTCTCATGTCCGTCTCTGTGACAACAGCCTGTGTTTTCACAAGCAGAAAAACCACAATCCAAAAATATATTGGAGGAAAATAGGGAGTGTGAGACAGAGAGAGAGAGAGAGAGAGAGAGAGAGAGAGAGAGAGAGAGAGAGAGAGAGAGAGGGAGAGAGAGAGAGAAAGAAGAGAAGGAATCAGCGTGTGACTGAGTTTGATGTATGTGTATGTGCGTCTGCTGCTTTTGCCATGAGTGAGTGGGTGTTTCTGTCAGAGGAACAATTGTGAGAGCAGATGGACTGTTAAAATACATTCTCATATTAATTTTATATCATATGTCTTATTAATTTGTTCACTGATTAAATAATTGCTGGGCTCTGTTTAATTTGAGGAGGTGAAGAATTTAGGGATTTCATTTATTAAACAGCTGTTATCATTTTTCATTGTGACTCTTTCTTTAAGGAATATTTTCACATTTCACTGTCGACAAACCACCGCCACCTAAACATGCTCACATGCATGTTCCTAACATCTACAGGTACAGACATGATTTTGTCTTAGCAATGCAATAATACACCTATAGCAGTTTAAACTTACACATGGATTCATCAATTTAAAATCTATGCAGTACACTCAAACATACATGTGAATACACATAGACACACAAATTAACAATATGCATGCATACATCCCTTTTATCTGCACATACATGCCAGGACATTAATTTAGCACCACAAAAAGAAATATGCATATTATGTTTACTCAAGTATATGCATGAGTTCTGGCACGCAAGTCCTAATTATTTCCACGAGAAATAAACAACATATTAGGAACAGCAGCCTTACAGTTTGTCTATTAGTTGTTACACATTTCATATAAACCTGTTGCTTCCTGTTAAAAAGGATCCTGATTTCCTCTGTCAAATGTTCTTATCCATCACTTTAGAATGAACAAGTGTGATGTGATTTTTCTTTTCAGGCAACCTTTCAGTTGTTTCATCTGCTGACGTGAGAAAAAGGCCTTTTGAGTCCGTTTCAAACAAACCTGATGCCGCAGTGGGTAAAAGAGGGTGGAGTGGCTGCCAGTCTTTTCAGAGAACATCTTATTCATTTAATTACAGCTTGAAAATTAATTAAAGGTCCAGTGTGTCAGATTTAGGAGGCTCTTTTTAAAGAAAATGATAGGAATGGAATGGAATATTCAGAACTACGTTTTATAATCACCTGAATAAAGAATAGTTTTGTTTTTATTACCTTAGAATGAGCCTTTTATACGTACAGATGCCACAGGTCGTCTTCCACAGAGACCGCAATTTTGAACTGCCATCTTTCTACAGTAGCCCAAAACAGACAAATTAACCACTGGCTCTGGGCCTTTCACAGTCAGCAACTATGATGCAATCAGTTGTATCACTGATGCCACTGAATCCTGCACACTGCTCCTCTAAAGCTCAAACTGAACGTAGCATTATTTAATTGATGTTAACGTGCTTCACGTGACACCTCAAAGCTAAAGTCATTTTTTCTAAACAGCAACCAATGTGACCTGAAATGACGCAGTGCATGAACACGACTGTAAAACCTGACTCACTAACATTAACTGCCACAAGCTAGTGGTCATACCAGACCAGGTAAGGCTGTAGAAGCAAAACCTTAATGTTAAATTGACAGTTGAAACAAATGTTTAATATGTGTTATTACTCTATGCCCAGGGAATGGCAGGTAGCAGTTGGACAATGATCCTGCAGTGAGACACATTGAGTGCACATTTACTTCTTGTTGGCCAAAACTCATGTCTGCAGAATGTTGAGTACATTTAATGTGAAGCATGGGAGAAGAGTAAAAGCATGAGCAGATGGACCGAAGACTAAAGTTCCTCAGAGCTCACAAACTATGTGCACATACACACCTACACACTGTTTGCTGTCTCCACACATACACACAGATCCATTTTTACACCTGGTGTCCTCTACAGATCACCAGAGTAGACTTGCACCTATCCCACGGCTCTTAACCTTTTACACTGTCTTTGTCTTTACGCTCAGTCTGTGTCCTTTGCCTCCCTTGGCTCTGATTTCAAGATCCGCAAAGGATTTAGGAGAGGAGAGGAGAGGAGAGGAGAGGAGAGGAGTTGTATCCTCTAACTAAGACATCCAGACTTCCACTATCTCTCTATCTTTCTTGTCTGACTCTTCTCTTCCTCCCTCTTTATCTTCCTTTCTCCCCCTCACCTCGACTTAGTTCAGTTCAGCGTGTATTATTGGCAGGAATATTACATGAAGCGTATTGCTAAAGTGTCAAAATATTACATTGGGAAGACCCTACATCTTATGAGTCAAATCAGAGTATCGCTCTGATCACATGACAGCAATGGGCCACGGCTGAATGATGCCCTGTCAAGCCCTGAGGTCTCTTGGTGAGGTGTTGGGTGGCAGTGGGGATTGTCTGATGGGAGGGGCAGGGGAGGTGGAGGTAGAAGAAACGGTAGCAAGTGACAGGACGTTTCCACTGCGGACTAAAGAGGCTGAACAAAGAATGAGCAGGAGAAAGACAGCAAGAGAATGATACAGAGTTTCTGATTGTACTCTGATGGTATTTGTCAGAACAATAACAGTGGAATGTTTTTTTGTGACTCCATTGAATTATAATGTGATTACATAATTTGTCACTGTGATGGTGCCACGAGGAGACATCTCCCAGAAATGAGCATTAGCAGCGTTGAAGGAACAATGTTCCCTCTACAGGAGATAGTGTTTCTAAAAAAGGTTCCTGACCACACTGGTAGCCAACCTTTGAATACACATGCACACACTCACACACACACACACACACACACACACACACACACACACATGCATGGTTTATTTAGACTCTGTGTGTGTGTGTGCTCTACAGGGAGAAGATGCCATTCCACCATGTGCGGGCGGGCCTGCTCTATCCAGACAACTACCTGAGCAGCTCCCTGACAGAGGGCAGCGAAGCCTTCCAGCTCACCAGCATCTCCACGGAGGAGCTGGGAGGTAAGAGAGAGAGAGAGAGAGAGAGAGAGAGAGAGAGAGGTGGTGTGGAGTGTGTTGCAGAGTAAAGTGTGACGTACTAGCAATTAATGTTTCACTACAGGAACAATGCAGTTACAATGCTCCAATTCTCCTGAGGAAAGGTTTTTCCATTTAGCCATTTTGTCAGAGCTTGACTGGATGCATTGGTTTCCAATTATGGTGCTTAGGAATTAAAATCATTCACAGGACACAGAATATAGTGACAGAAATAAAATATATGTGACCAGGCCTGAATTAGAACACCAATGTATTGATATTCCTAAACCTGTAGTTTCTCCTTCATGCTAGAAAAGAGAGGGTAAAATGGACGGGAAGCTATCATTTAAAGATTTTTAATTATAATACAGTTCAAGTTTTAAAATATATATATTTTTAAATTATCAATTTATTCTCCATTTTTGTCATTTCCAGGGTGTTTTACTAAAATGTGTAATAATGACCATTCAAGAACATTTTCTGATGCATCATATGATCAGTGATGCCATAGTTACTTTGAAACAGTAATCGACTACTGACTACTGACTACTGCTCGAAAAAGTAACTTAGTTACGTTACTGACTACTTGATTTTGAAAGTAACTAAGTTAGATTACTTTTAGTTACTTGCAGCATATAGGCCTAGCAGATACATTTTGTAACCTTTAGATGCAAATTCCTGCATTTTACTGAATTAGATGTCTGGCTTGATGCTGCCCCTGAGGCTGGGCAAGACACTGACAAGATAGACGGTCCGGCCTAAAAGATGGACATCTGGCCACCCTACTTACAGCAAAGGCTGATCCCCCACCCCCTCAACATAAAAATGACTACCAGTTATGCCAAAACTCACTTTTATTGACATCAAAAACAACAAAATGTCAAAAACATCTGGACCAAACAAAACTGACAGGGACATTTGAAAACTAACTCACTAACTTTTTAATAATAAAAAATAAGACAGTCTTACTTGACTTTATGTAAATTATAAAGTGTCTTGTTAAGATACTAAAACATACAAATAAAATTGACTTCCACAAATAAAATTGACTTTCACATAAATAACTCCTCATAAAAATAAAATATTATGGCACTGAAAAGCTAACGACACCTCAATGAATGAACTTTTCTTATAAGAAAGTAAAAAAGAAAGTAGCCTTGCTTAAAAATAAAATAAATATTCTTAACTCCATATATCATCATCATCCATATGAATTACAGTAATATCTTAATGAACCTGTAGTCCCGCATTAGAACAAGGAGTGCTTTAACAAAACAAGACCAAAATCATGTTAATAAGCCTGTAGTTGTCCCGCATTAGAGAAGCAAGGATTTATGCAAGAAACTGTGGACTGGGGCCGGTAAACCAGTGGTTGTACCGCATTAGCAGAAGCTTCTCGAACCTCTGGTCAGACAGTCTGTTTCTTCTTGGTGTGAGCACCAAGCCCCCCAGACTAAACAGACGCTCCACAGGAGCACTGGATGGGGTTGGTGTGTTGTACTTCAAGAAGATCCTCTTTATGTTGACAAAGTCATGCAGAACCTGAAGATCATTTGACGAACTCAGATACATCATCACTTCTTTCTCTGCAGAGTAGGCCTCCTCTGGCTGTGCCTCAAAATCAAAAAAATCCGCCTCACCTTGGTGGACAGGTGAGTTGGCGACACTGGCAGAGCTCTGTCGTGGAGAAGCAATTGTGCAGCACTCATCTTGGAGAAGCTGTTTCACTTGCTCCCTCCTATCTGCATCTCTCATCCATCTCAGCTTGAATTTTGGGCAACTCACAGCTGCGAGAAGGGCACCTCTATCGTCCAGGAGATTGGCAAACCGTGTCTGCACTGCCTGAAAAAAAAGATCGCTATGTTTAGGATATGTGCAATAACATATGTGTCTGTGAATAGTGTCAATAAAGGAATTCTATTCCATGTATGCCAACAAAGCCTTATAAAAATAACAATTGAATTAACAATACATCATGTAATATCCATAAATTAATTGTGTTATTATTTTCTGGAATTTGCATTTTATTGTTGTTTTGCCATAATGAATATTCTGTATTCAGCAATAGTATGGTAGAATAAATTTCAGATAGGTGAAATATGGACCATACCTGCACTATGGCATCCGGCAGGCCTGCAGTCATGCTGGAGAGGGTGTGTTTAAGGGCCAGGGCCCTCTGCATCAGCGCTTCCAATGTGGGTAGCAAAGTTCCATAAGGACAGTCGGCTTGCAAAATGTCCAGTGCAATGGTCAAAGGCCTTGTGACAGTGCAATATTCATGCAAGAACTGGTACTCTTTGTCCTTGAAACCTTTTACCCCTAACTTGGTGCACAGAGTGTTCAGCTCATGCATGGGGATTTCTGTGACTCTTTTTACAGAGTCAAAAAAGGAGTTCCACCGTGTCGATGTTGGGACTAGGAGCTTCCTTTTGCTCACCTCCTCCACTGCCTCTGATGCCGTGCTTGACCTACTTGCCTTTGTCCACAGAGCAGAGCATTTTGCTGTGCTGCTCCTGTACACAACCTTGACGTCTGCAATTGATGTTAAGTATTTGTCGACGTCATTTGTGGTAACGAGGTTGATTGTGTGTGAGGCACATCTGTGGTGTGGAGGAAGGGCAATCTGGGCCTCAGCATCCCTCTCATGCTCAGCTGACAATAGGTCTGACATTGGTACAAACGTGACTTCATCGAGGGACTCTTCTTCCATCTCGTCGTCATCAGATGGAGCCTGATAAACTCGAAATGCTTTTACAAAATTCGAGCCGTTATCCGTCACTGTCGCAACGACTTTATTTACAATCCCATACGACGAGTGGATGTCTTCGATTTCTTGACCTATCACGTCATATGTGTGTCTGCCCCGTACTCTCTTACACGCCAAAGCGGCCTTTTTTCGTTCCAAAGTGTGTCTACTAAACCAGTGCAGTGTGACCCCCATGTAGCTCTTATTATTCGCTGTCCAGATATCTGCTGTTGTTGATACAAAGTCGACATCACGTAGTGCGGTTCTAAGATTTTCCTCCATCGTTGAGTATTCCCTGTCCAGGTAGCTAGCAAAGGATGTTCTATGAGGTAGCTCAGTGCCTTTACTGGTAGGAATCCTACGAACGATGTCACGAAATGAGGGCGAGTCGACTGTGTTGACAGGCAGCATCTCTTCAACCACATAACGTCCAACTAACCGGTTCAATTCGGCACCACTAGTTGGCTTTGCTTCGAAATCAAGCCTCATCTGTTTAGGACTGGGACCTACCATGTCTTTTTCTTTCACTCCGGGTGGTGCTCGCTCCTTTAAGCTTGTTGTGGCGTGCTGTTTATCGAGGTGCTTCTTTAGGTTAGACGTGGTATTTTTGAAAGTCGAGAGTACTTTCTCGCCAGGGCAGAGCGTGCATCGGACCTTGATGTTACCATCATTAACTGAAATAAAATCAAAATAGTCCTTGTATTTCCAACTGCTAAACGCGAACCGCTCTTCCTCCATAGCACACTAAAGTTGCAGCTAACTCTCTCTCGCGCCGCAGAGATATGAGGACAGAACATTTGCAAAAAAAACTGCCCGGAAGTTCCAATCAAACGGCGCGTTGAACTCATTGATTCTACAGAGTGAAATGCGAAAAAGTAACGCATTTAATATTAGATAAGTAACTGTAGTCTGACTACTGGTTTTGAAATAGTAGTTGCGTTAGACTACTCGTTACTGAAAAAAGTAGTCAGACTACAGTAACGCGTTACTAAGTAGCGCGTTACTGGCATCACTGCATATGATTAATGGAAAACTACCATTTATTACAACATGGGTTTATTTTCTTAGCTCTGGCCATTCGATGTAGCAGTTTAATGAACAGTAAAGTGTTTCCTGAGATCTGGGAATGTGGCAGAATTGCTGAAAAAAGGTCCAACAAGCTTGATCGGTCAGGTTCTTTGAATTTGCTCACAGACAGGCTGTAGCAAACCTGTGTATCACAGAAAGTTTGAGTTATGACCCACAATTGCTTTATCTTCCAAATATTAAAATTTGAATATGAAATTCAAAATTTGACCAGCAACTTCAACTGTTCAACTTCAACCTGCAGTATGTACTTGCCATAGTTGTGCACAAAAAATATGTAAAATTAATTATTAAATTATTACAAGTACTTTCACTTTCCATATTACTTTCAAATGAAGTAGGCAAAATTGTTAGATTGTTTTCAAGCTGTATTATCATCTGATTGCTTTTTGCCCCATTGAACATAAAAAAACATTCATCCCAGATATTGGTGAATACATATTTATCATAACTGACATGCAGAGCTAAGACAAAAAAGTAGTAACAAACTGCAGTTTTCCTTCAAACAGGAGGTTTACTTTAACACAGACTGACCACAGACTGAGAGGATCAAGAAGAAAACTGCACGTCACTACATCTTTTGCTGCAATGAATCATACAGAGCTGCAGAAGACAAAGACTTCTACACTGGAACGAGTGCATATACTTCTGGCACTGGTTGGTTTGGTGGAAACAGCTACAGTAATTCCATCACAGAGTGTGAACCAAGAGACTCAGTGTGTGTTTCTGATTGAAGCTGTTTGTTGGTGTTTTTACATTTGATCTATTGTAGTTTGCTCGAATGTGGCTTTGGCATGAAGTACTTTGTCTCATAAAGCTTTTAATCCAATGTCCCTTGTGCAAAACTTGACTCAACCCAGTTCACTAAAACGGTTGCTTAATGCACTGAAGCTTGTACTGTGATGTCTCATTATCATTAGTCCGGTTGGCCTCTGTCTGTGTTTTGTTTGTCAAGGACAGCGAGAAGGGTAAAGTTGTTTGGACCTATGTAGAGCTATTACATAAATTGAATCAGGACTCTTAGACTTCAGACATTATGATGAGGCATTATCGAGGCCCTGTCAGCGACAAATCCAACGCAACCAATGGGATTGTTTGATGTGGACAAAATATCCGTGCTATTTGCTGCCAGCATTTGAAAACTCCTAATCCCACTTCAGAGAGATGCTAAAGGTTCTTCTAGGATCATCTGTTAGTGCAGATAGAAGGCTAGTTAATCACCCCTGTGTTGGATTGCCGCTATCCTTTTGAGGCGTTTCATCAATCACAGTGCGAACATGTACAGTCCTGGGGAGTTGACTTCGTAATACACAGCTGAGCAGAGGCAAGGCAAGGCTGCATGCTCACACACAGACATACTCACAAGCATTGCACAGCAATACATCACGGACCAGCTCATTCGTACCCTATTGAAAATGTTCTCTTCACTGTTGAGCTGCATACAAATACATCTCACTTTGTTTTGGGAGGCTGCACACTCACCCACATTCCCTATCCCCCGCTTCTGATTCTCACTTTATTTAGTGAGAGGAAAGTGCGGCAGTGGCACGGTGCTCGAGTCTAGTTATCAGCTGTAGGGAATATTTACAGGCTCAGATGGGGAGTGTGACTGAACTTCGGCTCTCACGCAACTGACAGAGCAAAGACAGACATAGGAGGCAGATCTGAGACGGACTTTTTGCACAGAGGAAAGAAGGAGCAGCGTGTCAGGACGAGAATATTAATGACACACAGCCTGAGAGAGACACAGAGAGATGAACTTCATGTAAAATTCATTGTTCAAGTTTGGAAAAGTATTAGTCTTGTGGAAATTGTAATTTAAATTCGGTTGTGCAGCAGGCTATTACTCTTCTGGATTGTGTTTCTTCTGTAAAGATTTGCACAAATGCCTAATGCCAGCTAGGCATTTGTGTTCACCCTCTCCCACCCCCTAAGTGTGGCATTCCACAGAAAAATGGAGTTCTTGCCTGTGAAAAGATGTTAAATAAAGACTTGCAGTCTTTCCTGTCCCTGCTGTCTTCATCAAGTCGATAAATTTGACCACCTCTACCCCAGCCCAAAGCTCTGCCCTCCTCCCCCACTTCAGGTCAGATAGTGCCAACTGATTGACAAGTAATTAGCCAGAGATGGACCAGGGTATTTTGTATGAAGGTCCTTAGAGGTTTGTGTAATTGTGCAGCATGAATAGATGCCTCATGAGCTGTGTGCAGATACTCACATTTCAAGTTAGAAGGAAGCCTTTTATGTGGGAGGAGAGAGTCGGAAACGCTCTTGGCAATACTGCCGTTGATTGTGCTGTGTGGAGGGAGTGGTACAGGCCCCTCAGGGTTTGTAAAATAGTATATAAAGATGTAAGAGAGACAAGGAAAGAGAGAGAGAAAGAGAGGGAAGGTGGGAGGGCATGAGATCACACTCTCCTTGGTTTAAGACAAAGGCTGCTTTCCCTTTAATAGGACAGCCTCTTATCAGCACCAGGAAAGCACCTTTCAGCATCTACCTGCTAAAATCTGTTAATCATCAATTGTGTTTGGTGGATTAGTCCTTCTCACTGACTTGATCTGATGGTTCAGTGTTAGATTTGGGGATTTTATGAGTTTACACAGTTATGTTATATTTAATCAATCTATCTATCAATCAGAATTTATTTGTATAGTACTTTTCATACAAACAAAATGTAACATAAAGTGTCTCATAATAACTCCCAGGTCTTTTACTTGTTGACAGCATTTTAAATTCAGTGCTTGTAGTTTCATATTTCAGTTTTGTCTGGTTGAGCTGCAGTTTAAAAGGGTCTCTATTGGCCCTAAGACATCAGGACACGCAGCAATGTAGAGCTGTGTGTCATCAGCGTAGTTGTGGGAAATAATTCGGTTTATATATATATATATAATATTTTGCTGTGCCATTTTAAAATTCCTTTTGTTAGGTCTGTCTTCTGATAGATGAGAGCTATCTTAACTTAGTTCATAGTAAAGTAAAGACACAGCTATTTTTTGTCTGTATATATATGAAGTAGTATCATAGAGCTCTGGGTGCTCACAGACAGCTACAAAAAGAACAGTGGATGTCTGCACAAAGAATGAAGATAAATCCATGTTTCAATCCCAACTCTGGCTCCAGAACAGAATCTGGACTTCTTCCTTTCTTCTTCCTCATGTTGGACAGAGGGCAGAGGGAACACTACTATCACCTCTCAAGGCACTAGTGATATTATGAGAAAGTATGGGCTAGCTAACTGGATAGCATGCTAGTATTTCTGCATCATAAAACATTAGCGTTTTTGGCATAACATTCTATTCTGTTGATAATGTTAATTCACTTTTTGAATGTTTTTAACATTCTTGAACTATAATTCTGGCCCAGTCTTATATATATACAGTCCCACATATTTTCCTCTTATGGCCTTTGCTTTATCACTGTTTTACTTTTGGAGTCTTGTTTGTGGCTACCTGATGAAGTCCAACTCTCTACCATGTCCTATGGTTCCTAATCTGGCTCCTTTGCTGTCAACCAGCTAGTTACTAATCTTTAATCTCTGCTGTTTGGTGCCTCGCATGTAGTGTACAACAAATAGTGAAAACAGCTACCAAAATATGCATCTGGAAAGTCCAAAATCACTCCAGAGTTGGGTGATAATTCTCTGTAGGTTTATAATTGCAAGTAGCCCCTTCAACATAGTTGATGTGGAGACTTTTATTCATCAAGCAGTGGATAGAAAGTTCACACAAGTCCAAGCTGTCTTATTCTGAAAGGTTTATTGAAGCTTGATCAAGGAGAATGGAGGATTTATCAATACACTTGTCAGGACATGAGGCTGCCTCAGTTCTGAAGAAGCCGTCCTCTCTGGCTCGTCAATATGCCATCAAGAGAGTGTGTTAAACACAGTGTCCACAAATAGTCATACTCAATGCCTCTAGAGTATAAGGTATTTGCCAAATGGTTGTTGGTCTACAAAGAAGGCAATATGTTTACACATACAGTAGTGCTCTGACATTGTTATCTGACTCCGTAGAGGCTTCTACATTATATACCTGTGTCTGTTGTGTCAAGAGAGTGGCACAGCCCTGTTCTCTGACCTCAGTTACCATAGTAATGATCACACACAAACATAGAAGTGTTCTGTGGTGCAAGGCAGTATCCCCATAGCAACCATAGCAAAGATCTAACACTGTCCCTGCAGTGACCTCAAGACATATGCTTGACCCTGTTACCACGATATGTGGCATGCTGGAACAGAAAATTCTCAGACAGTGATCATTTAATCATTGTTGATATAAAATATTGATCATAAACACTTTAGAATGGTTGTGGTATTGATTAAAAGAAACCAATGCTGAACAGACGTGAGAGATGACAGCTGTCATATGTTCAAGTGAGAGACAGTTTGACGACTTAACCATCCGCCCTGACCTCGAGGTTTTTGCGGCGCTATGACAACATCATGCTATTTCTGCATTGCTCCTGAAAAACAACACAAATGTTTCACATGACGGCAAGATTTGTAGTGTTACAAGCAGTGGTGTAGATAAGGGAATGATAACAGTCAGGAAGACAAAGATCAAACATACACAATGTCATGGAAACAGTGTGAAAGGAAACTGACACGTTTTATGAACAAAGTGAGAAAGCAAACTTTCATGTCAGTATTGGCAATTCCAAAATTAAAATAAATCTTTGAAACAGATGTTTTAGAGAGGCAGTGACGGCGTCTCGATGGATGGATAAAAGAAAATGAATAAAAAAGATGATGATGAAAATGATGATGAATGAATAAAAAAGGGAAACACACCTCTTCAGCACACACACACACACACACACACACCAGAAAGACCTGAGAAGTCAGTCAGTCAATGAAGTACCGGCCTTGGCTTTTTTAGTAATAAAGAATAAAGTTGAACAGATCTTTTCATCTGCTATGATCATCCACCAACGTTTAATACGCACAAAACAGACAGAAGAAAGTAAAGGAGAGATGAAAAAAATCAGTCACATCTTACCACCTGTCAACCTCGTCCAAAACTAACCAGGAAGCGACAAATCAGTACCAACAAGACCAAATAACAATACGTTTGACCTCATAGAAAATAAATGGATCCACGACAATATTAAAAAAATATTGCACAATATTCTGTTGATCTGTAGAATTATATCTGTCCTGTATATATGATAGATTCCATAAAATGGATAAATGCAGACAGTAATGTGAAGTGACATGTTGTGGGTTTGACATGCAGAGATCCGTGAGGCGTTTCGTGTTTTGGATCGCGATGGGAATGGTTTCATCTCCAAACAGGAGCTGGGCATGGCCATGCGCTCCCTGGGTTACATGCCCAGCGAGGTGGAGCTGGCCATCATCATGCAGAGACTGGACATGGATGGTGAGGCACTACATAAGGACACACACTTGGGTGCATGCACACACACACATGCAGAATGCAGAGTGAACACAGTGTGTGGCTGTTTAACCTATATTGCATGTGTATAATGTTTCTTTATATTGTTGTCTGTGTTACATTATGATGTGTATACCCTTTGATGCCCCTTTGCACATTTTTGTGTATTTGGCTTTTTTTAAAACATTTTTTTATGTATTATTTTTTTATCCTATTGTAAACAACGTGGACTAAAATAGACCTGTTGTTACTCCTTGCACATAAATATGCACATTGAAACCCATTCAAAACACTATTTTTGATCCTGCTCAAATACAAAGTATAAAACATGTCAATTCTCATTTCTCTACTTCATTCGAGGCGTGTAGATTCATAAAGATTTTATGATATATCAAAAATGTTTTTTTTAAATAGTAATTCATATAAATAAATATTGCTGCTAATCTTTCACATACACCAAGATGCAATAATCAAACAATAAATAATCCAGTTTGCATGAAGTGTATTGAAAATTAAAGCTTTTTGTGTGTTTTTTAGACCATAAAATGGAGGTGCATCATGACAAAAGCATGGCAATTTAAGGGTTAAAATAAAAAAAAATAAAACAATCATTAATATTAATATGTATGATTAGGACTGATGCTGGTTTAAAAAATATTTTTCAAAAAATAAAAATAAAAAAAAAGATTCTTATAGCTTGATGTTTCTATGCGCACATTTATGTGCGAAGGGGTATTAACGTAAGCCATGCAGTATGAATATTTTTGTGTACATTAAAATGCGATGTAAATGAAAAACACTGTTAAATGATCAGAACTTAATACCTTTTTCAAATGCTGAGTTTTTGAGTTACAGTCTCCTTTAAAATGTTCCCGCAAAACGGTTTCTAAACTGTCTCAAGAGCAGCAGATGGGTAATTGTCAAAAACAAATTCCCCTAGAGACAATAAAGAGAAAATCTGTCTGCTCCTGCTCCTTCAACTCCAGCTCCGCTTGTAAATTCACAGAAGATTGCAATTACTCCCTAAGCAGTTCCTGCATCGCAAACAAGACAGTCAATCTTTCGACTGGTTCTTATCTGGCTGCTTTTGATTCCGCAGCTCGCGGTAAATATCAAAGGTCAAAGCTAAAAGCTTTTCGCTTTTGCCTCCATGAGCAGCATGACCATCGGAGAGCAGCGCAGCCATTTAGTTCTGAAGAGACGCAGCATCCTCTTAAAGTCCTCTACCTCTGACTTCTATCATCTCCATGTTGAGACTGAAAGCGGTCACAGGCACAATTAGTTTAAGAATGTCAATACAGGTATTAGACAACCTGCACAGGCCTTCACTTGATTAATTTCATGTCCTTTAATCCCTTCTTCAGAAGTCTTAATCTGCTGATCTCTGACATTACCTTCTTATCCAAGTAGCTTTAAAATGTAACAAATGTATTATGTTCATTTAAAGCCCCATTACTTAGAAAATGCAGTTTAGTGTCAGAGTATAGACCTTATGTAAATAATATCCTGTATTAATAGGCAACACATTTGAGCCAATTGAGCCTTCCTAGTTATTTCTGAAGTACTTCCAAAATATTTCCTAGAAAGAACTGTGTAATTTCACACTAATCATGAGGAGAAAATGTATTTCATGAAAACTTAATTCTCCACACAAGTTGAATTATTCGCTCACAAATTATGCATGTTCAGTTGGCCTACAGTGACTCAGCAAATTATTTTGAATTAATTTATTGCAAAAGTACTTAATATTGTAAAATTATTTGTGAATGACAGACCCATAAAATAAAGTGTTGTTGCATTACCAGTACTGAAACTTGTGCATACTAATATTTTGGATGCTACCTAACAAACAATAAAAAGAATACATAGTGTAAGATGAGATTTATTTTTTCATAACTGTTGAATAAAGAACAATTTCATCTGAAGAGAGAGAAGAATGTAAGAATTTGATAGATTACCTTATTTTTCTCAGGTTTAGTGAGATAAGTACTATATTTAAATTAATAATAACTATTTGTATTTAGTTTTATCATTGAGAACAGGAACTATATTTTAAGTTAAGCCTGTTATTACGTGATGGTTAAGATTGGCAGAGTGACATGATGTATCATGCTGTCAGTGTTCAGTTGTCCTACAGTTGAAGCGGACATTAAAGTGAGCAAGCCTGACCCAAATCCTGAAACTAATTTAACTTAGTTAAAGTCAAGTTTATAGTTAATGCTAAGAGTAACCAGCATTTCAATAGTATAATAAGTCTACGCAGTGACTCAGTGTATAATCAAGCCTGATTCCTATCTCTAACAACACGCAGCAGTAGAATACATAATGCCAAGTCTTACAAGTCGTGTCCTTTGAATTTAAATTTGCTAAACATTCCCTCAAATTGATCCCACAGCCATTACAGAGACTAACATGTGCATGCCCTCCCAGGTGCACACACCTGATTTGAAGGGTGAATTAGTGGTGATGGTGCATGCAGGCTTGTCATGGATGAGGGCACATCCATCTGTTGATCTGTCTCAGGGCACTTTCCATTGTAAACTTCAGTATAATATGCATTATTAATCTCCGGTCTGTCAGCATTCCTGTCTGTGTATCTGATTTTATATCTTCCCTGTCTGTCTCCCTGCTTTTCTGTGTGTTTCCCACAGGGGACGGCCAGGTGGATTTTGAGGAGTTCATGACGATACTCGGGCCCAAACTGCTGTCGTCCGACAACAGAGAAGGATTCCTGGGCAACACCATCGATAACATCTTCTGGCAGGTGAAAGACAAAGTTAGAGTCTGTTTCTCATTGCTCGCGATCCTCATCATTTATCACTTCCATCCTTCACGCCTGCTCTTCCTTACTCTGAATGTGTATTAAGCAGTCATCCTCAAGCACAGCACTAGTCTCTGCAGGGACTCTGCATAGGCACACACCTACTTAAGTGCAAAAATACACACATGCACAAAAAAACCTGTGTCTTCTGTTCCCCGAGAAAAACAGAGACTTTTATTGTTTCGCCTTGAAGAGAAAAGAGACCTGCTGAGAATTACGTGTTTCTTCATGTGAGTACGTGTATGTTTTTTTTATCTTGTGTGTGTGTTTATCATACACAGTATTGCAGAAGGTATTACCATAATAAAGGGGGGCGTGCCGTATGTGTAAAGTTTTAAGCTTGTGTGTTTTAACTGGGTTCAGTAGTGATTAAGGTTGCAGCTCATCTACATGCTTTTGAACATGCTTGTTGTCTTCTGAAACGTTCCAGAAAGCAAATGCTTTTTTTTTTTTTTTGCCTGTTAGATAAGACATGCAACAATAATGAGTGTGTGTGTGTGTGTGTGTGTGTGTGTGTGTGTGTGTGTGGTGGGGGGACGGTCGGTTGAGCTGGGTGACAGCTCTCAGGAAGCTGTTCTCCGCTTTCCTTGAGTCAAACGAGAGGAGAAACATTTAGAGGGTGACTCACTGAAATGAGGCGGTGTGTGTGTCAGGTTACACACATCTCCATAGACTTTCTTTACCCTAGATTTCATTGTGCAATCAAAATATCATTAAAAAAAAGGACTATATATGCCATTCACACGTCAGAAACAAACCAAATGAACACAGAAAGTGCTGATTTTCACATCAAGATTGTTTCTTTCTAAATCGCATGAAATAAAACACCTTTTATAAATGAGGCGCTTTGCCCCTGAAGGAGGGATGGAGCAAGACGGACTACAGTGTGCCAGTCAGCAAGGCTGTGGGAGATGAGAGAATAGAGAGGGGAGCTGGACAATATGTGGGGATGCATGGGGAGGGTGGTGTGGGGGGATGCCCCACATAAAGATACAGGAATATAAAGGAAAACCACAAAGGAGGAGAGTGGGAGAAAATGAAGGAAGAGGTACGAGAGAGAGACTGTGATTCATGAAGGTCGCAGACAGTGTGTGTCTCGGGGGTGATTTAAAATGTTCACCTCCCACAAAGAGAGACAAACCAAAAGAAAACAGGAAGAAGGGGAAGGAGAAAATGAGAGGAGAGGAGCAGGAGAGGAGAGAGGGAGCAGGCAATGAAAGTAGAGAGCAAAACAATATAGGAAGAGAGGAGGAGGAGGAAGAGAGAGGAGGGAGCTGAAATGGTGGAAGTGTGTCTCTGAGGACTGAGAGCAGTGTTTTGTGTGTGTGTATGTTTATATTCCACAGACCTTAGGGGGAGACAGGAAGAGAGGGAGAGCCATTGTATTGAAAAGAGAAAGATGGAAGAGCAGGAGGCACATCATGGTGGGCAATAATGACACTGTGTTCGGATAATGTCCTCGCACAGTGAGATATATTATGACTGACTTCACTAGGGAAACAGCAAGTTTTGTGTGCAGTCACATTTTCATGTGTATGTATGTGAATACATTTTGTTTGTCCTCGTGATTGTTGCCCATCGAAATATCTGGAGAACATTTCTGTTAATCTTCAGCTTTAGTATGGTCTGAGTAAAAACCTTGGGGAGATTTACATATCAGTTTTGAAAAACTCCTGACTTGAGTTACCACATTTGTGCTGACAGTCAGTAAATTAGATTTGAAAAAGGAAGCACCCACTCTTCCATTGCAAATGAAGCTACAGCGCATAAAGATAAAAACTAATGGGTTTTTTTCAGCCAATATCTTGACAATGTTTATCATCTATAAAAAGATTTGTTTGCACTGAGCGAATGCAGCAGACAGGTCTGCACAGTCATTTTAATAGCTGAGAAAATGTTAGCGGGTCTGGTCTCACATTACAGCCACTGGGGAGCTGCTTTTTCTCTGGAAGAGCCTCATACATCCATTTCTGGGCTCTTGCTTAAAGTTAGGATAAGTGATTCTGGAGAAATCCAATACAGCGACAGATAGCATGATTGAATGTAGAGGGTGTAAGCCTGCATCATGTTGTCTACAGAACAAGGGCCAAGGGATTGTCTCTGAGCAATTCATTCACAAACCAGTACTAATAGCAACAGTGACTCATTCAGTTTTATTTATATAGCGCCAAATCATAACAGAATTTATCTCATGACACTTAACATATTGAGTACTCTTTATATTATTGTTTACAGAGACCTGACAATTCCCACTAGGAGCAAGCACTTGGTGATAGTGGGGAGGAAAAACTTCCTTAAAGAGGCAGAACCCAGCTCATGGTGGTTGAGTTAAAGAAAGAGATGGGCAGTGAATGGAGAAATGACTAAAGGTAGTAATAATGATGATCATAATGATAGTATATGTAGAGGACGTCAAGCAGGACCACAGCAACAGGCTCAACTAATCAGTTATCGAGGTATAGCCATGATCCATGAGAACCTGAGAGAGTTAGTAACATGCATTGATGAGGAACAGATGGAGAGAGAGAGGAAGAGAAGAGCTCAGTGCATCATGGGAAGTCTTCCAGCAGTCTAGTCCTCGCAGCATAACTAAGGGATGACCTGAGCCAGCCCTAACTATAAGCTCTATCACAAAGAAACATCTGACAGTATGCGTCTGATTGTTGCAATGTTACATAGGTGAAAAAAGACAGTCCTTGGAATTAGTTTTATGACATTAAAGGACATATCCTGATCAAAGATGGTAAATAGACTGTACTTACATAGCACCTTTCTAGTCTTCTGACCACTCAAAACACTTTTAGGAGCTAACCATTCATATGCAATCACACACCGATGGCGTAGCCTTCAGGGGCAATTTGGGGTTTATTATTCTGCCCAAGGTAACTTCGACATGCAGACTGGAGGAGCCGGGGATCAAGCTGCCTCATCATCTGACCTGCTCTACCTCCTGAGCCACAGCCACCCCAAGATCGAGAAAACTAATTTAAATACTATTAAACTATTTAAATCATTTATATCTGAATTTGAATTTCTTAACTTGAATCATTGCATTGAAAAACTGAATCTGAATTGTAATTTGAAACTGAATTTATTAGTTTGGAACTGAACATTCAGTTCTCACAATTCAAATTCAGTCCTCACAATTTTAATTAAAATCTTCTGTGACAAACATCTGGGTACTTGAAGCAGAGAAATCGAGCGCAGATACACAGGACGCCTCTTCGGCCAATCAGCACCTACGTGTGTGTGTGTGTGTGTGTGTGTATGTGTGTGTGTGTGTGTGTGTGTGCCAGTTACCACTGACCTGCCACAGCAACTGCTGCTGTTATGGGCATTTGTTTTTATTTTTTATTTCATTTATTATTTTATAAAACAGTCGTCAGACTTGTATTAGACTCGCTGGCATTTCCATTACGTGATTTCTGCATTCATTTGCAAGGTTTTCTTAATTAATCTCTCAACCGCTGCCACTGTGTGGTGCAGCTGCCACTGACCTGCCATGGCAACTACTGCTGCTTTGATCATCTGTTTTTATTCCATATCATATGACCTGATCATATGATCATATCATGTATTGCCAAGAAAAGTTCAAAAACAAAGAGAGAGTAAAGGCAAAGCTTTGCAAAAAGAATAAATAAAAAATCTAATCCATTCGTCCATTTTCCGTATCACTTATCTTTAGGGTACTAGGGTACTCCCTGGGCAAGACGCCAGTTTATCACAGGGCTGACATAGAGACAAACAACCATTTACACCTATGGGCAAATTCCAGTCAGAGCAAGTGAGAGAACGCAGAGAAAGTGCATAAAGTGCAAAAATAAAGTGCAGCAAGTACAGTATATAAAATAAAATGTCTGCTTTCCAGCCATCACCTGGACTGGATTTCCCATTTATGGGAAGCTATCTAAAACTTAACATGAACCATTCCTCCAGAATAAAAGTTTGTGCTTTGATCCATATAGAATCCATATAAGCTAACCATCTCATGGTGCCAGCCTCACATTGAACTTACAGATATTAGAGTGTGGATTTCTCATCTAACTCTCGGCAAGAAAGCAAAAGAGCAGATTTGACTGATGGAGGGGGTGGGACCTTTCATCTTGATTTCACCTTGATTTTCATCTTTCACCTTTCATCTTCTTGATCTTCCACACAAGACATTTTGCAGTGACATACAGTAATACCATCACTCTATTCCCATCATTGTGAATGAGTCAGAACAGTCAGTATTTGTATGATTGAAAGAGGTTGCTTGTCAGAAAAAAAAACGTTTGTACGATCTATATAGTGACCATGTAGTCTGGCCTCATTTGTGTCAAAAGTTACATTCTACATGTGAAGTTAATGATATATCAAGTCACAAGTTTTTATCAATATCTTGTAATATTGTAGCATGACTATTTATTAGTATTTTTGTCAATAAAACAGAAACTGAAAAGAAGGATGAAAGAAGCAGAATGAAACAGTCAGCCAGTGACAGGCTTATCATTGCCATCTGCATCTGTTAAAACAGCCTGCAGTGTTCATGATGCTGACCAGGGATGCCAAATGTAGAGTAATTTTAAAAAGAAAAAAAACATGGTGTGTCTCTGTTACATAATAACCAGCATTTGGTGGACTTAGTAATAGTACCATAAGTGCAGTTATTTTAACGCCAGTGTCTAAAAAATGACTGGGACAGGGCCACTTCAACTTCAGCATCTTGACTTTGGAACATTTTCCTTCAGATTGACAAAACCTTTCGATATTTTTATAAATGATCTCTTATTCCATCATATCAAATCATGACTAATCCTGTTTCTGTAGATCCAATTCATCAATTCAACTTCTGCTGTCTTTGTTAAAAAATAATGTATCTTACATGCAGTCTTATACTAACGCGTCCTCTATATGCATGCATGTATTTGTGTGCGTCTTTGTCTATATTTTGGTTAAAACACCTTAAACGTGATTTGTTTTCCAAGCACAGAAACTTCACTTGCACTTGACGGTGTCAACTAGACCTGACAGCACTGCTGTTGGACTGAGAAATAGGTGAAAAAGAGTAAAAAATACTTGCAGGTTGTCACTCTGTGACTTTTCAGAGAAGGGTCAGGAGACAAAGCAGGTGGACGACTGACGAAACAAGGTCTTTGCCGTATGAGAGCAGGCAGGATTAGACTGGAGGGACGGCGTGTAAGCACCTGTTCTTCTGATTGATGTGTCCTGGCTTCTTCAGTATGTCACTGCTCACTGCTCACAATCCCCTGTTGTTTTTCTGTGACGCGCACACTCGCAGTCGCACAAATACACACACACATCATATATTTGAGTTCAGTTAGTGAAAGGCAAAAAGCATGGACAAACAAACATTTGAGTTTTTGAATCCCCTGTTCATCACTCTGCATGTGTGTAAATGGACTGTACTTATATAGCTTCTTTCGAGTCTTCTGACCACTCAAAGCGCTTTACACTGCATATCTCATTCACCCATTCACACACATTCAAACACGGTGGCACAGCCTTCAGGAGCAATTTGGGGACATGCAGACACACACACACACACACACACACAGTGATGAACAGGGGTTTCAAAAACTTGACAGTTTGTCTTTCAGTGCATGTGTGTGTGTGTGTGTGTGTGTGTGTGTGTGTGTGTGTGTGTGTGTGTGTTTGTGTGTGTGTGTGTGGATGTTGATGTCCTTCAGAGACCTGGCAGGAGGAGAAATCACTCTGTTGGTTGGTAACAGGTAGCGGCTCCACTGTGGCTTTAGACAGCAGACAGGAACATTGTACATTCTACGTGCTCCTGCTCTAAGCTGCCATGTTGTCTGTCCTGCGGCTACAGTCCAAAGAGTTGTTCTACCATTTCCCAGCATCCATTCAAGACAGAGACAGCTTTGGCAAGAAGGAGAGCAAAAATCAAGCAGCACAAGCCCTTCAAATGCTGCTGCCACTCCCTGTTTCTCTGCCCTGGAGTGCCACACAAGGTTACAGTTGCATGAATCGGAGCAGTTAAAGGTCCAAACTATATTTTTGTTTGACGAAATATGTGAAGAAAAATCATCATCACTAAAAATCTAGGTTGCTGATGCAAACAAAACAGCATCATAAAATATCAATAACTCAAAGTTGTTGTCCATGTTTGAATCCTCTGTCAATCAATCTGCTTATACCATTAAATTTTAGTGCTGACACTTTTGCTTACATTTGGATTATTTTTTGACTCTGGCTCAGGTGTTGACATATGGTGATGCTTTCACTCTATTTAAGAAAGTATCAGAAAGAAAAAAAGACAAAGGTTGTTTTAGTTTGATCGCAGTTTGCCAAATTAGAATAGTATTGATTCCAACCTCTCAGAAAACAGAGTATCTACGTGTGTTTGTGTGGGTATATGTGTGTGTGTGAGTGAGAGAGAGAGAAGAAAACCAGACAATTTAATGAGTGTCTTTGTCTGTGTATGTGTGAAATGATTCTTCTGTTTACTGTAATGTCCCAGGTTTCCTGTGTGTGTGTTTGCATCCACATGTATGTTTTCATAAGTGCAGCGTAAATCAACTGCAAAAGACATTACACAAATACACATTTTGGTTGCACATCAATACACACAGAAGCAGGCGTGCAAATTATATAAATAACTTACGCAATGTTCAAGGTTTAATGCATACATAAAATGTGCATTTGCATAATGTGTATGAGTTTATGATCATGTGTATGTTGGTAGATGAATTATTACACTGATATCTTGGTTATGTTACAGTGATTGCTTTGTGGCAGTGATGTAATTATTACAAAGAAAACCTATACAATAAATAGACCTTGGCACAATAATATTAAATTTTGGCAATACTAGTGCCTAAACAATACCTGAGCTTGTACCAATACCAAAGTGAGACTTTGATACATTACTTTGAAAAATGCTTTTCTACAAATAAAAATGAAAGAAATGCCCCCAGTTTAGGTTTTAAATCAGTATATGTATTTAAAGTAATAGTTTTACATTTTGTGACTCACATACATTTGTAAAAGTGGTGTCTTTCATCTAACTCCCAGCAAGAAAGCCAATAACCGTCTCACATAAATGTCAAAAATATGAATTGCTACCTTAGAATAAGCCCTTTATATCTACAGAGGTAGTGGGTCCTTACATTTGTGAGTTTCACAGGTTGAGTTGAGAGGTATTCATTAAGTTGCAATCTGCAACCTCAACACTAGATGCCACTAAATCCTACACATCTTTAAAGAATGACTAGTGTCAGGTTTTGATAACTGATGATGACATTTCAGTATCAGTACCATAATCTCTAACCTGAGATGTTATTGAGTATGTTCTAGTATCTCTTTCTTTCTGAGGTAGCATGGGAGATGCTATTTTTAGTGTTGAACAAGCATTGTCATAAAGCATGATGATTATCATCCCCTAGTTGAAATGAGCACCCCCTCTTCACCATCACAACTGATTTATGTCAGTACCACTATTGTCTGCCAGTTCTGTTTTCTCCATCTGTGTCTCCCAGTTCTTGTTCCATCTCAGTTTGCTCTGACCTCACCATACTCCCTAATTTATCATCTAACAGTATCTCTACTTCCTGTCTCGATCAACCTCCTATGTTTTCCTCTTTGCCTTGCCTGCCTCACTAAGTCCATCTGTTGTGCTAAACCAAGCAACTGATTGTGTTTGAGGCTGACAGTGAAATCTATGGGTTGTGGGGGGGGTGGGTGGGCATGAAGGACATGACGTTTTGGAAGGGCAGACAAGGAATAGGACAGAGGCTAAGATTGAGACTTAAACTCAGTGACTGGCCTGAGTCTATAAATAATTTTAAACACGAACATACACAAACATTACAACCACCAACAAGGAGGTAAATGAGCTTATATTTCCATTTTAATTAGAAGTCCTTTAAACCAATTGTGCCTGCCGCTATTTATCCGTCTTTATCAATGCACACAGGAGGTCTGCATACTGATTCAGGCACCTACAAATAGCACCAGTGATGCACGGGAAAACATGCTACCATTACATTACAAAAGAACATCTTTCCTACTTGCATACTGTACCCGTACATAACACATTTAGGCAATAAAACAGAAATACATTCATCCTATTATTTCTTTGCAGCTTGTACATTTCACAACTCATTCTTATCTTCTATATTTATCTGCCCTCATAAAGCAAGTTTGTGGATGACTGTGTCTCTGCATTGATCGCCGTCTGCCCCTGCAGTTTGACATGCAGCAGCTGTCTCTGGATGAGCTGAAGCAGGTGCTGTTCCACGCCTTCCGGGACCACCTGACAATGAAGGACATAGAAAACATCATCATCACCGAGGAGGAGAGCCTCAATGAAACCTCAGGGAACTGCCCTGAGTATGAGGGAGGTGAGGAAGCTGTTCCTTATTGTTATAAATAACCTTTTGTCATTCATTTCATCAACGAATAAATGAATAAATACATGTACAGAAAACTGTAATTTGACACTGAGATAAGTGAACGTATCCATGAAAACTAACTGTAACTGTATGCTTAATCAAACCGCGGAACATATTTGGAAATGTACTTTTTGTAGAGGGTTATTTACTTTGATATCTGTGCAGGGAAATTAGCTTTAGTATAAAGACTGGGAGCTGGGCTAAACTAGCCTGTCTGCAAACCTCTGGATTACTAACCACATCTCTATTCTGTTCAGCCTTTCAAGTAGGTCTGGTGTTGACCAATCAGAGCACCTGCGAGAGTTAAGAATTGGGGCATCATCTTTCCACACAGTAGATAGTGATAACCTAAAAAATAATAATAATACTACTCGGAGAAAATGCAGCTGTACAAATTGTTCTAATTTAACTTAATAATATCAACTATGCAACTAAGGGGCAATGTCTGTGGTTATGAGATGAAGCCAATGCAGATACGCCAAAAACTGTAGTTCAACCTCCATAAGTCCCCATGTTCAAATGTCCACAATGTTTCACAGCAGAAATAAACATGTTTACAGCCTGGTACAAAAAACTATTTTGGTCTCTATAGCTAATTTACACATTCATAATTATTTATATTAAGACTTAAAGTTATGCAGAATTAACAGTGTGGCAGCTTTGATTGACAGGTAGGTGCCATTACAGATGGCTTGTTTGAGCACCCAGGCATCATTCGGCCCGCCTTAGGTCCACTGATGATCCATGTCTTTCCTATTTTTAGATTAGATTATACGGGAGCCACATATTTTCTGCTTCTCAACTGCGTCTCACAAACCTGTGGGTGACGTCCCTTGCGCGTCACTCATCCTTTGACTGTCGTTGATTCTCCAACTTTTGCATCATCTAAGAATGACGATGTGACAGATATGTCACTTGCTATAGCTCAAAACAAAACATAATTCCTCCATCCTCTCTATATGAGCTCAGTTTGCATGAACATGATGACACGTCTGAATAAACAGAGTGAAACAAATTGGCAGGCGATGAGGAAACAGCTAGCCTGGCTCTCAGTTCAAATATATGTATACGTGGAGTCTCTGCTGGTTGCCTGGCAACCTCAAAACGACAAGACTCAAGCAAATAATTACTGCACGTAATTGCTGCAGAAGCACAAATGTTGTTGTTGTTGTTTTTACATTTGTGTTTGTGTAGGGATTACACAAACAAGATGCAACGTGTTAACTAAAGAGCTTTAGAGCTATTTACAGACATTAACAACATATTTGAATTACAGAGCCAGGCTAGCTCTTTCACCCAGCTTCCAGTCTTTTTTTTTGCCAAGCTCAGGTGATTGCCTCATGGCTCTAGCTGCAGGGCACAGATCTGATGTAATCTGCTCATATAACTCTCATCAAGATAGAAAATTACAAAACTACTTCTTTAGGGTTAAATTGTAGAAAAACAGGCAACCTCACAAATTGATTGATTCCCTCCAGCACTTGATTCACATTTTGACATAATTGGAAGAGTGATCTGTATTATAAATTCAGCTTGCTGTGACCACAAGTCAATACCACTGACTTTATGTACCAGGACAATGGGGTGAGCTGTGAAGGAGGAGTGTAGTGTTGAGGCTGATAGGGTTATGTTTAAAATGATGCGTCACAATCCAGCTCTGAGGCCAAAAGCAAAGGGGAGACAAGGGCTGAAGACAAAAGTAAAATTCATTTATTGTTCAACAACTAAAAAACACAGAAAACTTAAAAACTAAACAAAGGAAAAAATGCGTTTATCAGTACACCAGCGATAATATGTATGTGTGCGGGATGTTGCACAAAATGAAAAGAACCAACTGTACTTACAGTCCAGTGTAAGTGCAGTCGGATTCATGGTCAGATGAATTCTCCTTCAGATCTTTCCTTGACCTCATGACGTTTCCCATCGAGGTCAAGGACACTGCTTCTCAGGTACCTGCTGCTGTGACCAAACCATGAGATTAATTAGCCACGAAACCGTCACTCCTGTTATACAAACATGTATAGCCACCATACACAGGTTTCATCTATGACATGGTAATCCTGGAAGAAAGATCTAGAATCCTGCGGCATATTCAAGAAAACAGATGTAATATTCAAGTAATAAAATATATTCATCTCAAGATTATGCATAGTTTCATATCCAGGAATGAGGAATGGGCTGCTGATGGCTGAATTCCAAAGTGAAACACAGAAAGCATTTTTCTTGAGGCATGAGATCAAGTTAGAGTATGCCGCATTAGGGAGAAGGGGGAAACAAAAACTTCCACACATCTACAAGTCAGACTAGGACAAAGACAGATCAAACGTGCTAGGAAACTAGGAACGTTTTAATGAATCCACTGGGTACTGGCCCACAGTCTCAGGGAGTCCTAAAAAGAGACAGCTAAGAAGAAATGAAGAAACAGTGGCGAATGGGCAGTGAAGGAGAGGATAAGGGGCTAAAGCAGGGATCAGGGAACTGCTGGTTTGGCACTCTCTTTCACAAAGTTTCTGGTGTTGAGGGAAGGGTGTACCAGTGGAGGCAGGGAAGGGATAAAGAGAAGAAGAGGTATAGTCTCTGTTGTAATGAAAAGTTGTATGGTTCTCCACATGCCTACTTCTTTCCCATGTTCTTCCTGTCTGGTGGACTTCAGTACCTTTTACAGCTCTGACTTCTGACTTCTCTGATTCTTACAAACTGAGACAAGAGGGCTGAACTTTTGGTTGTTGCTCTTCCTGCAAGGCCTGTTGGAGAACGCATACTCCTTTACTCTTCTTGCTCTTTGAGTCTTCCGAGATTATGTCTTTCAGGCAAAAAAAAAGGCCTTTCAGGACACGGAGAAAGGTAGCAAAAAAGTTCCACCTCACTCCTCTTGTCTTTGTTTTTGCTGCAGCATAGAGAAGATTAGAAGCAGTTTGTGCCTCTTGTGTATTTATCATTTTTACATTGGAGACACTTCCACTGATGATCTGGGTCACAGCAATAAACTGCAAAACATGCCAACTAGAAATGTTAGCTGCTATTTCATCCATATTTATTTTGGGTCAAAGAATGGTGCTGCACACCAGAGAAACAATTTATTCACTACATGAATCTGATTTTTTAAGGATTGTGGAAATGTCTGCAAAGGTTATTAATTGTTAACACCATCAATCACACAAGTTTTAAACATAAAGTATAAATAGGAAGCTAGTGCAACAAGCAGGTGTTTTTCTGTCCTTTAAAACTCACTAATTAATATGTTATATCTCATTTGTTCAATCCTTTCAAAGGCTGCAGTGTAAAAATGACTATTTATACTTTTATGGAGGTTATGTGTGTATGTGACTATTTTTTGGCCATGGTGCAGTCTCTTGCTAGGTGCCAACTCCCAGAAGTGTAAGTTAAAGAAACTGTCTAGTAGTTTAACATTTAACTCACAGACATGAGACTGGTATCGATCTTAAATCAGTGTATCTCCCAAAAAGATATTGAAATTAATAAACAAATCAATTTATTAACTATTCAGCGTGACACAAAAGCTTAAGAAAGGAAAAACTCAGTGCTAGTGTCTCTTAATTCTTTTCTTTTCTCCTCTCAGTCCATCCTAAGAAGAAGAACCGTCAGACGTGTGTCAGGAAAAGCCTGATCTGCGCCTTTGCTATGGCTTTCATCATCAGTGTCATGCTTATCGCGGCCAATCAGATGCTGCGGAATGGCATGGAGTAACCAATTGCACTGTGAGCATGGGGAGTGGACAGAACAGCCATGACCTCACATCTTGTCTTTGCAGCCAAAGCTGGACCAGCCACACCCCGAGCACTTCTCTAAACAATCAGTTGAGTTTTTTTGTTTTTTTTTAAGTTGAAGTTGAACTTACACGTAGAAGCAGACAATGTGGGTGAAATGAAGAGAGATATATTTGTTCTGCATTGAAGATGTCACCATGTAGAGTTACTGGACTTATAAGCAAACCTGAACTGGAAAAGAATGATGTTTTTATATAAATAGTTTTTTTTTGTTTGTTTGTTTTTTTGCTGTTGTGAAGACAAAAATCACCCTTTAAACTTGATTTTCTAATTACTGAAAATGTTTATCAGGTGCTTTGAGCCATTCCTAATTTCAAAAACAAACTGGTTATTATGGTAACATATATTTACCCTAGAGAAGAATGTGAACTGAGTGAATGTTGGGCACAGTATTTAAATGCATAGTAAACCCCACACATCTCATAGAGTCATGTATGAACTTCACACTTTTTGTATAACATCAGCATCCTCAGTTCGGTCCACTAATCATGGGACACGTGAATTTTTTTCTGTGTATCTACAAGGAGCACAACTCAATACTCAGTGAGGGACCACTGAAGAATCACCACTGTCCCACTGTCACTACTCTTTAGTCTTAATGCTGATTGGTTGTGTGGGTGTGTAAAATACAGTGCAGTCCACATACGCAGTGTAGTAAAACGTGAAGAAGATTAAAACATCAAATCAGATGACAGTGGAGCTGTGGCTTTGGTCAAGACCAGGCTGAGAAATGTTTTGATATTTTTAGTCATGTATTGGTAGAAAATGTTTCACCTCAACATTTCATTGTGATACTGCCCAATTGTGGTAATTATGAGCCACACAGAAGCATGCTAATATATACACTGCCATACCAAACATTAGAGTTTTCCACTGATTTCACTGTATATATAGTATTACTTAGCTTGTGTAATGTATTATCCTTCTCAACAGCAGAATGTATGAAGGGTAGAAACTAGTGAGATAAATCAGGGATATACAGTAGAGCTGTGAATAACTGTTGGTATAGCTGTTTTCCAGGAAAAGGTTGCATTCTAGTGGTTAAAATAAGAAATGCAGCTAAACGCTTGAACAACCATGTTTACAAGGTGTTCAGAAGTCAAGAACAACACCACTGAATTTGAGCTTTGACATGCGTTGTGTGCGTCTCTGTCGCAAGGACAGTCTGGAATAGAGTCATTTTATTCCACAACCCAAATTACGTTGTCACGCCAGTGTGCAGCTCAGGATTGGACGAGAGACTGAAGGTGACTGCTGCTTGTACCTGTAGTAGTTTTGGGGTCTCATAGCTATGTTTTATGGTTCACAAGTGATAGCACTACAGTTTTATAAAGCTTGCCAGGATTAAAAAAGTTTGGCAAAGACCTTGGAGGAGTTTACAATCATGCTCCTCATCTTTTATAACGGAGCCTCCCCGAGGTTGAACATCACAATGACACTACAGATTAAATTTAAGGACGTTTTCTATTTTATGTAGGGCTGGGCGATAAAGACATGTCATTGTTTATCTACTGTCAGAGGATTATAGTGTCATAATTACATGTTCATATTTTGTGACTGTTTTCCAGAAAGTCCAAACAAAGGATTGGAAGCAAATTACCACTGAAAACTACAGTTACCTGAGATTCTGTTAAACACAGAATACAGGGTTGGTGGAAAACCATTTCTATTATTTTATATGTGATTATTGTGTTATACAATACAAATATTTTCAATAATGTAACAATTGCCTGGCCCTGAAGATGCCATATTTGAATTTGAAATCTTGTTGGTGGTCATTACTAATGACTGCAACATTATATGCCATAACAGCAACACATATGGATTCTTAAGTTGCATGGTGCTCCCCTTGGACATTATTGGATTGGAGGCTGGTTTATTTACATTAATACTTTGGAGCAATTTGTTTGTTTTCTTGTCTTTTGCAGGGATTGGATGACAACAAAACTAGATGTTTAAATTAAACTAGTGTACAACCACATGAGTTTATATGCTATCCGGGATAGAGGGAATACAAAGGAAGAGGGCTTTCTTTTAAAATGAAAAAAAATAGCTTTGTAAGATCAAGTATCATAGCAAAAATGTATTATACTGTAAATCAGTATGCATGTTGTTGTTTAGATTTTCATGTCTTTGAAAGACAGGGAAATTCATTTAATATTTCTTTGTGGTGGCACAGCCTTGGTTTTAATGTAGGTATGTATGTACTACTGTCACATATTTGACTTTCCAGTTTACACTGTAATAGCCATTTTTTCTAGTTTCTACCAGCTATTAATCAAATCAGAGTGCAGGAGAGGGCATTTTCATAAATATGCAAATACAAGGTCACATCATCATCATCATCATCATCATCATCATCATCATCATCATCACCATCGTCATCATCTCTGTTTCACTTCATCTCGGATAGAGTCAGTAGGCTTCACTGTGGATGGTTAAAATGAACTTTGAATACAATATATTGTGTGTTTTAGTCAAATCACTGCCTCATAGTCTGTCTGTATTACCTGCTGTAAAATGTATGCTACACTTATCCTCGTAAGTCAGGTTTACTGTATGTCTTTGATATTCTCAGCACATTGACATTTGACCAATGGACCATGTTTTCACCTTTGTCTATTAGCGTCATGGTCCTCTTAAAACCAGCATAGACCACTTTATCTTACCAATTATCTAATAATTGTGTCATTCAGAGATCCTTGCATGGCCATGTGAGAGGAACTCATTTGAAAGACCTTTTATCAACACTTTTGAAGTTTACATTATTATACTGTACATCTGTAACAGGACGGAGTCAGTTCATGATTTTCATGTTTTTGAAAGTTGCTTTTGAGATTTGTTTTTACCAAAACATGTTTTTACCTTGTAGATTGTATAGAGATAAAAATTCAACACAGATATGTAATAAAACCTTGGCATGCTGCTTAGAAAATGGAGAACGAAAACAGCAATAGTCACCAACTGAATGGATATTTAAAAATGCAAATAACATGTTTAATCTGTTTAATCTAAAAAAAATATCCATATATGTTTATGCAATAAAACCTTGTTTTGATAGAAATATAAGGCATCTGTGTTTACTTGTAAAAGATGTGCATCACTTGGCTCAAGACCAGCAACATGTACAATATAATAATGACAAAACAATACTACTTAACATTCTTAAATAACGTGCTTATCACACTGAATGTTTGGCTCACAATAAGCTGTTGGGGAGAAATATTTTCACTCTTAATAATTCCAAAAGTCAGTATCAAGCAGGCTTGTTGCTTCATTCGTCGCTTGTTATCATCGTTGCAGTGTCAGTTTAAATACCAACCCTATAAATAGAATGACAACACAGCTCGCTCCTCACTGCAGCTTCCTCATGCAGGTAGCACAGAGTCCGTGCAGCAGCTGTGAGTCAGTCTTCAAGTGCAGAAAGCTCATTGCTCTGACATCACCTTCATACAACACATACAGGTCAGGTAGCAGTACAAACATAACTTGCTTTGAGTGGACCAACCTTGGCAGGTGTGACAGACAAAGATTAACCATCCACTATTGAGATGTGCAGCTTAAAAATCTCTGTTCATCTTGTTTCTGCAGCTAGAGGTGAATTTACACATTTGTCACCTCGTGTCAAAGAGGAGGTTCCTGTGGAGAAGCGTTGGCATCAGCACTCACTCTAAATCATGTTAATTAAGGAGCATAGGTCAAATACAAGGGAGAGCATCCTCATAGCAGATGCTCCCAAACCCCATTAACAGCCAGATAACGAACCAAAACATGTCATTACTTGGACAAACAAGGCATTAGTGTAGAGGTCCAGGCAGACATTAACAGCTTGTCTAACTTGAAAATCCTTTAGTCTGTTTTCATCTTTGTGGCTGAAATTAAAAGACTGGACATGCATTTAAAAAGTTGCTCGACTACTGTCAATTAAGGGACGGGTACAAAAAAACAATAAACTGTCTATACTGTAGTGTGCTGTTGTTTAGCTTTTATTTCATAATTCACGTTCATACAGACAGACTTTGGCACAGTCTCCTCACAAGATGATGGTATCAGGGGAATCGCTGATTAATTTTAAGTGATCGTGCAAGAAAGAATCACCTGTCACCAAGAGACCAAGAGTCACCAGAACATTTTAACAAAGAAATCACACTGATACTGGTATGCATTAAAAAGCACTTTATTATGAGGTATTCATTGCATGTTTGTAGCTCAAATTAACCTCTGGAACAAAGAGTTGCTCTGACACATACACATGCACAGAGAGCATGACTGTAAAACACTGTAGTTTCTCCCAGCACTTAGAAACTGATAAACAATAATCAATAAACAGCATCCAGTTGTATGATGTACATAAAAAAACACCTACACAGACAACTGCTTATTGTCTGTGTCTATGTCAGTGAGTGTGGGGTTCTTTGAAACACTGTACTTAAAGAGAGGAGGGTGGTTTAGTATAGTAACACTGCTTATCCGTTGTTTGAATAGAATATAGCTTACAAATGCCATAAAAACACAATAAAATGCAGATGTTTACAAAAGTTTAAAAGGCTCCACAATGGAAACACCTACTACTTCTTCAAAAGGATAAAGGCACAAGTGTAACAATGTTTGTTTTTAGACCAACTAACAAAAGACTTGAAAAGATGATAGCAAAACTCAGACTGCCTTCTGCTTAGTCTTTATACAGCATTTCTTTCTTTCATACCTCTAGAACTTCCTGTACCTGTAAAGACAAACTATAATGCTATTCAAATACTGTTAGCTGTCTGAGTGTAGCTGCTGGATCGTTAAGGATTCAAGTACAGTAGTGTTTCCTAAAACACAATGAATGTGACAGAGGTCATTAAGGATTGATAAGATGACGTCTTTGTATCCTTACAGACAGACTTTGGCACAGTCTCCTCACAAGATGATGGAAAAGTTAATGAGAGAGAAGAAGGAGAAGTGTGGAGCTGTTGGTGTAATTAGGGACAGAGGTAGGAACAAGGTGGTGGACAGGAAGAAAAAAAAATGAAATGACAGAAGCAGAGAAGAAAAGTCAAGGTCAGAACTCTGTGTGTGGGTGACTGTAATCGCGGCTGCCTGCTGGGTTCTCACTGGGTTTCATAAAGATGCCCTCCATGGCCTTCCACAGGCTGTGCTGGCTGGGGCTTGACATGGCGTGAACTTCTCTCTGACCATGGATCGGCCGTCCATACTGCTCCCCCGTCACAGACAGCAGTGCGTCGGTGGCCTTGTGGCGGAAGCGGACGGCCTCCTCGCGCATCCATACGGATTCCCCGCAATGAACTGTCCACTCGTCCAGGTGATCCCCTTCCCCTTCATCTCCAAACGCACTCACCTCCTGTGGACAAGTGAGAGAGAGATTAGAGGACAAGGAACAGAAGAAAGGAGGTACATTGCTTTAGTAAAAGTTTTTGGTCACATTTTAAAGACAAATAATATCGACTTGAATTTCTGATAGAAATAACTTTCACAGATTCAATTATTTACCAAGGTAGATATCTAAACACTGTGAACATTAAGAGATATTTGGATCTCTGGCTTCTTTTTAACTCACTATATCACCATTTATTCTCCAGCGAAGTGTAAAACCACACATTATTACATTATTATTGTTCCAAAATTCTTGAGTGGATGAGGGTGGCCAGACAGGCTATTGTGAATATTACACTGTACTTGTAGGTTACGTCCATAAAACTCTTGTCTTTATAATATGGTATTCTTGTTCTTTTATTTTAATGAACACCTATCTGAACAGAGCTCAAATACAATTTACTACTATGAGTACTATATAATTACTTTCTTGAGTTAGAAAAAAAAAATAACCTCAAATACCTGAAAACTGGATAGACACTGTAAGGTGAAGAAAGTGTTTTTTAAATGTTTTTTCTGCAGGGATACTGCCATGTTACAGCCCTCCGACACAAATGTACTTTGTGACTTTGGGCTATACAAATAAAATCTGATTTGATTTGATTTGATTTAAGAAAGCTTTACTGAATTTTATGACTGTGGTTGTGGAGGGGTGCACCTCTCTCTGCTCTGCCAGATTAGTGCGTCCTTAAGCTTTCCTTATGGCGCACAGCTACTTCTTTACTAGTCAACTGGGTTAGACAGTCTGTACACCATTACAAGAGGAGAAGTCAAATACATAGGGAGCAGTGTTGGGTTATGGAATTTTCTATCCTTAGGTTACACAAGACCATGTGTGGGCCTTGAGGTCCTCAGCAGTATTAGTTGTTTGTCTTTGGCTGAGAACAGTAGGTGCCAGTCTATCTCAACACTGTGGTGGCCAGGGTTGAAGAGACCTATTGCTGCCTTCCTAGACATAATAGATAGCTGGACGTTGATGTTCCACTCTGCGAAGGATGAGTTGGGCAGAATGCGAGACCAACTCAGGCACTTCTGATGTACTTTGAGAGTGTCTCTAATTCTCCTTGGCCAAGCATCAATCAAGACATCAGAGGCTTCTGAACACTTCCTTCCCTCCTGGCATCACCATTGACCATTGAGTTCAGCAATTTCTCCACAACATGTTGGACTTTAGCTTGTTGGTCTGGCAAACCACCAGAATGCCTCACTCAAAAACCCTCTCCTCCACGTAATCCTTGTTTACAAAGTGCTTGCTACAAACCCTAGCATCACAGCTGTTGTAAACTGTACAACTGTTTGTAAATTATGATTAAACTACATCTAGTGTTTCATGTCCATACATACATAATGCAACAATTCTAAAAGTACCATAAAGCAGGCCGTTTATTGATTTACGCCACTGTCTATCTAACATCACTCAGTGATGTTAAAAGAATAGTTAACTGGTATAAATATGTCTGACACATTCTATCATGTCACAGTACACAACTTCTAACCCTATGACAGATGATGTTTTCACACTTCCTCCACACTGCAGAGGTTTTTGCTGACCCCAGGCTGTTTTCCCGAAGTGTAAAAGTCGCTGTCAACTGACACCCACCTCCAAATGTTGGTCGAAGGCTCTCTAAATGTTAGAAGAAACCTCTTTATATTTTATATCTTGGACTTATTCGTAATGTTACTGAAATGAATCTCTCAGTGGCTTTACCTTGTCAGGGTAATAGTGAATGATCACAAATGTCAAAACCATCCGGTTGACATTATCACCCAATATCTTCAGGGAGCTATGTGGATCAGTCAGTTCAGTTCAATGTGTTGTCCTTCAAACATGTTAAAAAACATGAAAGAATGAGGCCAGCAGCATACAGAATAAAAAGACCTATACATAGATAAATAAATAACTTGAAGCCTGTAATAACTAGAAACAGCATGTTAAAGTGCAGTGCAGTTAGCAGCAGGATAAAGTCTCAGGATAAAGCCTCACAGCCTCTGGGAAGAAGCTGCACTCAAGCCTTGTTTTCAAGCTTAAGTCTGTGCAGACGTCTGCCTGAGGGAAGTGCTGTATGAGGTCGTTGGAGATGTGCAGGCTCGGGTATTTAAAGGTGGACACTGTCTCTACAGCTGCTTCTCCACTGAAGAGCAGGGTGTAGCCTCTCCTTCTAAAGTCCACAAGAATCTCTTCAGTCCTCCGCACATTGATACAGACATTGAGATTGAAGTTCTTCCTCCTCCTGCCTGTACACAGACTTGTCATTGTTGGAGATCAGTCCAATCACAGCCGTGTCATCTGCAAACGGTACTATGTGATTGCCCGGATACCTTGCAGAGCAATCATATGTGACAATGTTGTACAGCAGGGGGCTCAAAACACATTTCTGTGGGGAACAATCATTTAGTGTGACAGTGAGATGATAAGATGCCATGAATCTTAACAGACTGTGGTCTGTTTGTCAAACAGTCAAGGACCCACTTGCAGGGAGATTGTTCCAGTCCCAACAGAAGCAATATTGATTACTGACTCGAATCTGTGGAATGATGGTGTTAAAAGCAGAACTAAAGTCTAGGGAGAGCAGTTTGGCAAAGTAGTCCGTGCTCTCCAGGTGGGTGAGAGCAAAGTGGATCATACACAGACCAGTTCTTTATTTAGGCATACTGAAATGATCCTTCACATCACATCAAATCTCTCTTTTCCCCCCCACATACAACAGAAACCCACCTGGTTAGAGGAAAGTGGTGAAGCGAAGTAGTGGCTGTGCAGGTTACGGCCTGTGTTGACATGGGTGAGGCGGATCGTCTGCCCGCACCTGACCGGCGTGCCCCGATGGCAGAAGGTGTCACTTGTCCCTCGAATACTCCAGTAGCTGTTGCTGTCTTCTACTGCGGTCACCCCTGTTACGGACTGCTGCCCGCTACCTGTCTCACACACACACACACACGGTGAGCAGAAGACCATTACATAGATACTCAAAGTGAACAACCAAACCAGGAATGGGATTTTAAAAAAGTTTTTTCACTGAAGTTTAAGATTTTCTTGTTTTGTTCTGACTCTTCATCTTGTTTGTGGTATTTACCTCTAAACAAAGACTCATGTTGGCAAACAGGTCAGCTGGTTAACTCTAAAATGTGAAGCTGACTCAGTGTGGTTCAACACATTTAGCTCCAGACTCTCTCAGAGAGCCTCTTTATAGCTACAGGGGAACTCATGTGTACCATAGCAGAGCTAATGTAGAATACTGGCTAGGTTTAATATTAGAATGGGTTTTGCTCCTTTGTATTCTGTGAAAAAGAAACAATATTATTATTATTATGTCTACTGATATTTTTTTTGTAAATATCACCTATAAGAGGTCATGTCAACAAGCCTTTATGCGTGGTGCTCAGACTGTACATATAATGAAGTGAACATGAATGAACTCTGACACCGTTAACCTTTGTACACAGAAACCGGCCATTTCCCACGTTCGCCCAGCTGTACGTTTTAATTGCAGATGTGGGTTAATGTCAGGCTCGGTTCACTTTAGTGAAAACACAGTGTGACGGTTCACTAATGCTCCATAGTTGTTAAAGGAGAGGAAAACTCACCGGAGCCGTAGCGTACGTCGTGCGAGTGTAGTCTCACATTGTGTTTTATATTTAACAGTTTAACGACTGAACCGCATGTCACAATACTCAGTTCGGTACCGAGCGACAGTCCAAACAGACAGGATAAAAATAATAAAAGCTTCGTTAGGGAGAGTGGAAGAACAGCACAGTTTAAATGACCCATTCTACAGAAACTCGAGCAGCCTCCGGCACCTCACAGAGATTTGTATCATTTTTCGCTACGTCATTAAAGAGGCAGTGTATGCCAATACGTAGCTCATGAAACAGCGCCCCCGGCGACTGGGAATGGTAACTACATAGGTCATACTAGGTTTTTGCTATATTTGTTTTTATTCGACGTGTGAAATATTTTGATATGTATAATAATGCGGTATTTTCATCAATACATATTAACAGTAGCGCGGTGTTGTGCAGTGGTATTGTGTAGTCTTATCCAGTTGGGTTGGTTGTGTGTAGAGTTAAGGTGAGCCAGCAGGGGGAGTCACCTTTACCAATGAACCGCTTGGAAGTTCCCTCACTGCGTCCCGGAATTGTCTTCATGCTACGCGTTCTCGGCCATTTTTACAAGTAGAAGCTCTCCGAACACACAAAACACAACACAGCCCCGCACCTCTGTAAATACATACGGAATATCCCGCTGCGGCGAGACGTGTAAGTCCAGGTTCTCCTTGCTCGTTTGCTGTCTTTACACCGCGCCGCTCGGCCGCGGGACGGTGACTGGCCGCCGCTAATGTGCCTGGATGTTGTTGTCGTTTGATTCATGCTAGGCTAACGTACTGATGTGCTAAAGCAGAGTTGACTCCGAGGCCTCGCTCCGTTTCTACAGCGGTGGATTTGTTTCGGCACTTCTTTTACTGGAGGCTGGTGTGTAGTTTTACACACTGTAGTTCACGTGAGCGATGTAGAAATACAAACAATAGCTATTAGCTAACGTTACTTAGAGAAGTGTTAGCTCGCTGGCTAACGTTAACTAGCACCGCTCGTTTAGCTTAGTTGGTGGTTGCTAACTCACTGGCATAGTAACATTAGCTAACGTTATTGACTAGAAATCCTGACGTGACTGTGATGTTTGCTCACAGACCTCGTCGGTTCGTGTACTGATCTCCTTCTGGTAAGGTCGGGTACATTCACATTGATCGGTCTCTGTCGATATTCAGTGTGCGCATTGCGACAACGTTAGGTGGAGGGTTTTTCCTACCAGCTACATCTAGTCTTGTAACTCTCTTGCATTGTGACACTGCTATAAGGTTAAAACCATCGCCGGGTCACATACACACACGGACTTACATTATTGTTAATGAGTGTTTAATTGGATTAACGCTGTTCGTGCAGAGCACACAGACAATAGCGGTAACGTGCCTAAGGGCATTGCTTTCACGTGTGTTCCCGGCTCTTACATGTGTTTACCTCTAAGTTTCAGGATCAAATAGTTTAGAAGTTAATCACATGTTAAGTGATTATTATGTGTGACAGAACAGCACAGAGCAGTCTACACAGCAACATAGAGACAGACTTTGTTGGAGCCGAGAGAACTTCAGAGAAGTGATACCAGATATGTTATGTTGTTGTGTTGGGTTTTATATTTTATTTAATGTGATGATGTCATGTAATTGAAGAGCTGGAACAAACTGATGAACAATATGATATGAATGTATTTCTGTCAAACCATGTGAAATGATTTATTACAAGATGATTTTTTCCATCTTAGTGGACTAGCTGGACATTAATGGGTGAAATTGCATTTACAACAGAATGTTACATATCGTGTGTGTGTTTTGCTTTTATATTTAGTGCTAAGCTGAGAGCACAAAATACTGTTGGGATGAAAGTTTACTAACAGCATCTTGCTCTTCTTCCCAGGAACAGCAGTGATGTCAGACTTTATCGAGAGCGAGGCTGAAGAGTCAGAGGAGGAAGAGTTTGAAGAGAAAGACCTAAAGCCCAAGAAGACCCAAAGGTTTATGGAGGAAGATGGTGAGATTTTGAGTTGTTTAGTTCTGGGGTTGTGTTTAGCTAGACTCCATAGAGGAAGTGGGGGAGAGGAGCAACTCCCCTCACCTCCTGCATGAGACTGTGGAGGTCTTAAACAGCTCCTTCAGTAACAGACTGCTACTCCCACCATGTAAGAAGGAGATCTACCACAGGTCCTTCATTCAACAGCTGTCACACTCTTTAACACTGCATGACTTCATGACTTTCTTCAGCATGACTTCATGACTTTTTCTATTTCTCTATAAACCTTCTTATATTTTGAGTGATTTCTTATCATCCATGTGTATACGAGCTACAGTGACAAGGGAATTTCCCAGTGTGGGATCATTAAAGTATATCTTATCTTATTTTATCTCATCTTATCTTACCTTATAGATGAAGAGGATGAAGAGAACACTGAGGACCAGGATGAGCAAGGAAATTTACGCGGACTCATTGATGATGGAGACGAGGAGGAGGAGGAAGGAGAGGATGAAGAAGCTCGAAAGAGTGGGAGTGGAGGGGGGAGTGACTCAGAAGAGGAAGTGAGGCATCGGCGTAAAAAGCGCAGTAAGTTTTTCAGGCATGTTTTTATGTTTTTATAGGGTTGCAGCCATTATACTCCAAGTTGTTGCAGGTTGTCGTTCGTCATAGACAGACAGGCTGCATTGGAGCTGCATTTTTAGGTGGTACCACTGGGTGGCAAAGGAATCCAAGTTTGATAAATGCGAACATGCAGTGGTGTTTATGAACTACAGCTCAGAAAAGATAAGGACATTACATGTGACCATGCATCATACATGAAATGTTTTCCTGGCTTGGACAGTTGTCCACATCTCACCAGCTCACCACAGGGGTCCCCCAGGGCTCAGTGCTGGGGCCCCTTCTCTTTGTTATTTACACCACCTCCCTGGGTCCTCTCAATGGATGCTCTGAATGCCTCTCAGACATATCTACATGGATGAAGGCACACCACCTTCAGCTGAACCTCTCAAAAACTGAACTGTTGCTCCTCCCAATTAAACCTACTATACACCGTGACATCAACATTAAAATTGACTCCCTGTGTTGACAGGTTGCCCTCCTGACAGGCCTCCCAGCCTGCACAGTGAAACCTTTTCAGATGATCCAGAACACTTTCAATCAACCCAAAAGGTCACATGTCACCCTGCTGCTCACCGAGCTCCACTGTCTACCTGTAGCAGCCCACATTAAATTCAAATCAGTAATGCTGACTACAAAGTAGTCTCTGGTTCTGCACCCACCTACTTGAATGTCCTCATACAGACATATGTTACCTCCTACACCTGGCTCTGCCACCCGTACGCTCAGGACAATCCAGACTCTTCTTGTCTGTTGTTCCCCGTTGGTGGATCGTCAAACCAGTTCCTACCAGATCAGCAGCGCCCCTCTCTAACTTCAGAAACCTCCTGAAGACCTCCAGCTCTTCAGAGAGGACTTCTTCAGAGTATCCCCTCTAGAACTGTCACAGTACTTATTGATGCACTGACATGTCACACTGTACCTTGATTGTTTCCCCTTCTGTACATCTCTTTGGATAGAGTCAGCTAAATGACTAAATGTAATGTGTGTTCCAGCAGTAACCTTTGTGGGGATTATTATGGACAATAGATATAGGCCTGATGGTCCTCCTCATATTCACACATAATTTTCGACAAGATGAAAGTTACAACTACTCCAAGCAATGGTTTGGCATTGCCTAATGATAAATAATTCAATTTTAGGTCTTGATTTGTTGGACATACCGGGCAATGTGAATGCACACTCATTAAAAAAACTGTATTTAGCCAATCCATAGTACAAATTATATAATTATATTTGGAAATCGGAATGTCATCACCTTTATGCCTGTGCAATTAATGTGTGACAATTGAATTGATGCACAAAGATTTTCACAGATCATATCAGCCTTTTCAGTTTGCTCTCAAACAGCTGCTGACAAGCTTCTGTAAACATGTTTGTTTGTTCAGTTGGTTGCACAACAGCTCATCATATTTTAACAGTTTTCAGTTTATTTGCCCGTGTAAATGACAGATACTGAATGTTGCTTGACTGCCACTGCATTTGCAGTGATGTAACAACCATGTTAGAGCTAAATAGATACATGAGCATATTACAGATAATCAGAATCATCGTTGGTCTTGGAGTTGTTTCCTGTAACTTTTCCTCTTTGCAGATTACGACGACTACCTGGATGACGATGATCTCGACCTCATTGAGGAAAATTTGGGCGTCAAAGTTAAAAGAAGGGTAAGAATCATTGCAGTGACTGTTTCCTCTGTCATAAAGATACAATTCATTTTTGTACACTGATGCTGCACCTGTCTTGTGTCACAGAAGAAGAAATACGACCGTGTAAAAACACTTGACGATGATGAAGAAGACGATGATGAGAAGGACTTGATTGCAGATGAAATCTTTCATGGGGATGCAGAGGGCGAGCTGGAGGAAGGCGAGGCTGTCGATGAGCCTCTCCACCACGGAGACGACGATGAAGAAGGAGAGGACGAGGAGTCAGGTAGGCCAGGGTTAAGGATCTAAAAGGCAGAGAAATATAAACTCAGGCTTGATTTTTAATTGATTAGAATAGAATTAGTTAGTTTTTAAATGTATGCTTTTGTCCCACAGATATTGATGATTTTATTGTGGATGATGATGGTCAACCGATCACCAAAAAGAGGGGCAAGAAGTTCTCAGGATACACAGATGCGTGAGTATCATAGTTTATTCAGCAAGTCTAGTGTCTATCTTTTAAAAATGTCATTTGTTGGGCAAGAAACTTGTATATGTCTCCATTCGACCACCCATCAAATGAAAAATATTGAAAAAACATGACTACAAACACAAAATGACAAGCTGCTTTAAGACAATGGGTAAGAGTAAAAAGACATAATCTCTCCATCTTCTCCTTCACACTGTTCATACTCTCACAGAGCCCTCCAGGAGGCCCAGGAAATCTTTGGTGGCGACTTTGACTTTGCTGACTTTGACGCAGACGCTTACGACCAGGGCGAAGAGGAAGAAGAGGACCAGGACGAAGAGAGCTGGGACCGACCCAAGAAGCAGACTAAGAGAAGACAAGGGAGGAAGAGCATCTTTGAGATCTACGAGCCCAGCGAGCTGGAAAGTAGTCATATGACCGACCAAGACAATGAGATCCGTACTACAGACATGCCTGAGAGGTTCCAGGTGTGTGTGTGTGTTTGTTTGTTACACTGCACTGTTGTGCAGTCGTATACAGACCATAGAAGGTCATAAAGGCTGCTTTGAAAGCCTGTTTATTCTGCCTGATGTCATGTCTGTTTTTCTGACTGATCTCTGTCTTATAGTTACGGTCCATCCCTGTTAAACCTGCTGAGGATGAGGAGCTAGAAGAGGAAGCAGAGTGGATCTTCCGGCACGGCTTCTCCACTCTCACTATCTCCATGCAGGTACAAACTTTGCCCTACACACTCAGGAGTCATGCACACACACAGAGCTTTCTTAGATTTTCAGTCATCATACCTGGTTATATTCCCCCTTTTGAGAAGATCATTCTCTTGTTCATCATTATGCAAATCTGAAAATGTCATTTTTTCCTGTGCCCTAAATAGGAGAGCACTGACTATCTAGACAGGGGGACAACCACAAACTTCAGCAGGAAAGGTCCCAGCACAATTGCCAAGATCAAAGAAGCCCTTAACTTCATGAGGAATCAACAGTTTGAGGTAGAGTGAACTCGCTTCACCCACATGATGACGCTCTTTTGTTTGATGTTAATAAAGTTGGGTTGCAAAATGAACTAATTTAATCTTTTTTTTTCAGGTTCCATTCATAGCTTTCTACAGAAAAGAATATGTGGAGCCTGAACTCAACATCAATGACCTGTGGAAGGTTTGGCAGTGGGATGAAAAGGTATAGTTGGTATTGCTTTTTCACAGAAGGAATAGATGATGAAAGAGTGCTTCAACAATCATAATCACCTTTTGACCTTAAACATTGTTACGTTCATAAACTTATTTCTTATACATGTTCGTCTTCTACCCACCAGTGGACCCAACTGAAGACCCGGAAGCAGAACCTGACTCGTCTGTTTCAGAAAATGCAGTCCTACCAATTTGAGCAGATCTCAGCGGATCCTGACAAACCTTTGGCTGACGGCATCCGTCCTCTGGACACTGCTGACATGGAGAGGTATATTGTGATAACACTGGAAGGCTGAAAATATATACACTATATTTGGTGGTGACTGCACTAATTAAGGAATAATTGCAGGAATGTCATTAAAAGTTAACATTGTGATTGAGACAAATGATGTTATTTACCTGTGCTCACTGCTCTTTGTCTTCTATCCTTTTTTGAAGGCTAAAAGATGTGCAGACTCTTGAGGAGCTAGGTGACGTGTACAACCACTTTCTGCTCTACTATGGCCGAGACATTCCCAAAATGCAGAATGCTGCTAAGGCCAGCAAGAAGAGGCTGAAGAAGATCAAAGAAGTGTCAGAGGATGGTGAGACAAATATGTCTGAATGATGATTTTATCAGCTGGTGATGGACACATGATGCAGAATTTGACTGGACTGAAACAGCTTTTGAGTCGCCTAACTTTGAATGATTTTGATTGATGTCTCTCTTAGGTGAAGAAGAGGAACTGGAGGTCGAACAACAAGAAGAAGAACAGAAAGGTCCTGACCTCAAGCTGGCGTCTCGTAGAGATATGTACAGCATCTGTCAGAGTGTTGGACTTGGTAAGTCTTTTTGAATTTACACATGACAATCTCACTGTTCAAGTATACTCATGTTTTTTTTTTCCTTCCCAGCTTGGTAGCACATGAACGTGTTTTTCTTTTATTCTTTACTGTAGATGGTTTGGCTAAAAAGTTTGGGTTAACTCCAGAGCAGTTTGGAGAAAATCTGAGAGACAGTTACCAACGTCACGAGACCGAGCAGTTCCCAGCAGAGCCTGTAGAGCTGGCCAAAGATTATGTTTGCAGTCAGTTTTCCACTCCTGAGGCAGTGCTGGAAGGGACCAGGTACATGGTGGCCATGCAGATTGCCCGTGAACCTCTGGTCAGACATGTTCTCCGACAGACCTTCCAGGAAAGAGCCAAAATCAACACCAAGCCTACGAAGAAAGGCAAAAAGGTACAGACACGCAACAGGAAGTGTTCTGAACTTGCAGTGTGCGCCCTGAATCCTGTTCTAAACCCGCCTTGCCATTTGTTTACTTCCTTTAGGAGGTCGACGAGGCTCATTTTGCCTACTCCTTCAAGTATCTTAAGAACAAGCCTGTGAAAGAGCTGAATGGGGATCAGTTCTTGAAGATGTGCCTGGCTGAGGACGAGGGGCTGCTTTCCATTGACATCTGTATAGACCTTATAGGTGTGAAAGGGTGAGTAGACTGACTTATACTGATCACCAAAATCTGTTCATTGACGTTGGTCTGCCAGATCTCCATGGGATTAAGAATAGGATCAAGGATTAAAGAGGCTGGCTACTCACATCAAGCTAGTTTCAATCAAGGCAAATCATAAACATACAGACACGTGATGTAATATATAAGTCTGTGTTGCTGTTCTTGCAAGTTCCTTGACCATCATAAACTTGCCAGCCACAGGGTCTATTGGAACAAACTGCTGTGCTATTTTTAGTGTCTGTATAGAAATCTAGCTTGGGTGGTGGAGGAAAGGAGGGTTGATAAGTGGGATAGGGCCCCTGAGTGTTATGTCTGTAGTTCATGTTTTCATCCACATCCTTGTCAGTAGAGTATTGGGGCTTTTGAATTATGACTTCTGTAATATTAAGCCTCTCCTTTCTGTCTCCCCTCTGCCTCTCCTCAGATATGCCGGCGACCAGACCTACTTTGATGAGATCAAACAGTTTTACTACAGGGATGAGTTCAGTCACCAGGTGCAGGAGTGGAACAGGCAGCGAACTCTGGCCATAGAGAGAGCGCTCACTCAATTCCTCTACCCTCAGATGGCAAAGGAGCTCAAGAGCAAGCTTATCGCTGAGGCCAAAGAGAGCATTGTCAGGGTAATCTGTCATGCTATCTGTCTTTGCTTGTTTTGTTCTGACATGACTGTATTTCACTGTTACACACAGAAGTCAACACAGAAAGCTCCTAGCGCATGAATCATATTTGTAAACATACATATGGTACATGAACTTAGAACTATTGTAAACTCTGTTCTTTTCTTCTCATAGTCCTGCTGTCGTCGGTTGTATAACTGGCTCAAGGTGGCTCCTTACAGGCCAGACCAGCAGGTTGAGGAAGACGATGATCTGATGGATGAGAATCAAGGCAAAGGCATCCGGGTGCTGGGTGTCGCCTATGCACCCAGCAGGTATATTCACTGCACAATTTTATTTTTTTTCTCTCCAATGTATCAACAGCTAGAATTTGTGCTACTTTTAAACTGCACATCTAATTGCAAACATAAGACCAAGCAATGTTCTCTGCATAAATGACACACTTGTGTAGAAATCTAGTTCCTTACTGAGAAACTTTGCTCTCGCAGAGATACACCAGTCTTCTGTGCTCTGATCAATGGGGAAGGAGAGGTGGTCGACTTTTTGCGTCTGCCCTACTTCATGAAGAGGAGGAATGCCTTCAGGGAGGATGAGAGAGAGAAGAAGGTACAAGCAGGGAATGTGACAGTGGAGCCACCAAATGCTTTTACATTTTCTTTGAGATAATCACTCACTTGTGTGTTTCATCCTCAGGCCCACGACATTGAGAATCTCAAGAGGTTTCTGTCCAGTAAGAAACCTCACGTGGTGGCTGTTGCTGGGGAAAACCGGTAAATAATCCATTCCTTTATGGGTGTGACATTTTGAACATTTACAACTTCAGTTCGAGGTTAAAATGTTAAAAAACAAAAACGTTCCATGTGTACAGAGACGCTCAAATGATTATGGAGGACATGAAGAGGACTATTGGTGAGCTTGAGCAAGAGTCGTCTCTGCCTGCTGTAGGAGTGGAACTTGTTGACAATGAGTTGGCCACGCTGTACATGAACAGCAAGAAGTCTGAGGTAAACACCATCCATACCCTGCTATGGTTAACTTCTGCATGTTCGCTTACTGATGGGTTGTATGTATTTATGTATATCCCAGTGTTTCCCCTCACACTCGGCTTTACTCCCTGCACAGGTTGATTTCAGGGATTACCCTCCCTTGCTGCGACAGGCTGTGTCAATAGCCAGGAAGATCCAGGATCCCCTGATGGAGTATGCTCAGGTGTGCAGCACCGATGATGATATTCTCTGCCTCAAACTACACCCGCTACAGGTGAGATGATATTATACGGTTTTATCACCTATGTGTATTTCTTTAAAAGTATCGCAGAACTAAATTGAATGTTTTTAGTGCAATGAACACTTCCCACCTTAGTTATCCACCTTTTATTCTCCTGTTGAATTACACAGACACACTACAAACTACAAGATTATAGAAACAACCACTCATCTGCCTGGTCAGACACATTATGCATCTACTCACCAGTGGATATTAAGATGATAATATGATGTATGTGTGTCACAACTGTTGAAGCTTGACGCTGCAGATGTGGTATCAGTTCTGAGTCTGCAGCTGCAGACAGCACAGTTGATCTCATGTATGTTTTCCCTCCCCTTCTTTCTCAGGAACACGTGGTGAAGGAAGATCTGCTCTGTGCTCTTTACTGTGAATTCATCAACCGTGTCAATGAGGTTGGAGTGGATGTGAACAAGGCCATCGCCCACCCTCACACTCAAAGCCTGGTCCAGTATGTTTGTGGTCTGGGACCAAGGAAGGGGTCCCATCTGCTGAAGGTATGCATTTGTGCTGCTGACATTCTTACTTGTGTCATATCTGAAAGTATAGCGTCCTGTCTTCTGATCCAATAACTGTCATGGTCCTTTATATATGTTTAGATTCTGAAGCAGAATAACACTCGTCTGGAGAATAGAACCCAGCTGGTCACAATGTGTCACATGGGACCCAAAGTTTTTATCAACTGTGCTGGTTTCATCAAAATCGACACTGCGTCGCTCGGGGACAGGTCAGTACCTTTTTAAGGGTTTTGTTACAGCTCAGACCATGCAGTGCTCAGATTGAACCTGTGAAGTTATTTCAAATGTTAATTCTATTAATATATCATCGTTTTCTGCTCAGTACGGACTCCTACATCGAGGTCCTAGATGGATCTCGTGTCCACCCAGAGACGTACGAGTGGGCTCGCAAGATGGCTGTGGACGCCCTTGAATATGACGAGTCAGCAGAAGATGCCAATCCAGCTGGAGCTCTGGAAGAGATCTTGGAAAATCCAGAACGCCTCAAAGATCTGGACCTGGATGCCTTTGCAGAAGAGCTTGAGAGACAGGTCAGTATATATTGTGGCTTTGACTGCAAAATATGTATATTATATTATATACATTGATTAGAATACTTCAAAAACAATGTTTTTTTATCATTGTTTTGTCCCCGTAGGGTTACGGCAACAAGGGAATTACTCTGTATGATATCCGTGCAGAGTTGAGCTGTAGGTACAAAGATCTGAGAGTTGCTTACAGAGTCCCCAACACTGAAGAGGTCTTCAACTTGCTGACCAAGGAGACTCCAGAGACCTTTTATATCGGTAATACATACAAACTTCTACAAAGATCAATAATTTATTAATCATTCTGAATCATTAGAGATCATCATGGGTGCGCTAGGTACAGAACATGACTTGTTCACAGTACTCATAACAGTTTTTGTTCCTCTCTTTCAGGTAAGCTGATCACCAGTATAGTGACCGGTATCGCTCACCGGCGGCCTCAGGGAGAGAGCTACGACCAGGCCATCCGCAACGATGCCACAGGGTTGTGGCAGTGTCCCTTCTGTCAGCAGGATAACTTCCCTGAACTCAGTGAGGTATCAGAAACATCTGTTTTCTTCCTTTTTATAACATCATGTTAAAAAACAGTCTGAGAGTCTGACATCAAAACATCATCTTTTATGTTTTGTGTTCTCTCTCTAGGTGTGGAATCACTTTGACAGTGGTTCATGTCCAGGTCAAGCCATCGGTGTGCGGTCCAGATTAGATAACGGTGTCCAGGGATTCATTCCCACCAAGTTTCTCAGTGACAAAGTGGTCAAACACCCTGAGGAGAGGGTCAAGGTGAGGTGTTTCCACTACACAATACTTGATGGATATATTTGTTTTCTTCTTTTGTGGCACCTGTGTGATGCTTGTTTGTCCCCCTCCTCCTTCAGGTGGGCATGACAGTTCACTGCCGCATCATGAAAATCGACATTGAGAAGTTCAGTGTGGACCTAACATGCCGCACCTCAGATTTGATGGACAAGGCCAACGAGTGGAAGCTCCCCAAGGACAGCTACTACGACTTTGACACAGAGTCCGAAGACCAAAAACAGGAGGAGGAGCTCAAAAAGAAACAGCAGCGAACACGTTAGTATCATAACAGGGTTCATAAAAGTTGTATGAATCAGAATATGAAATGAAAAAGTTCACTGCACTACATCTGGGGACATTTAACTCACTTTGTTTTCTTAACCTTCTCTGTCTCTCCAGCATATATAAAGCGTGTGATCGCTCATCCCAACTTCCACAATATCAGTTTCAACCAAGCAGAGAAGATGATGGAGACCCTGGACCAGGGAGACTTGATCATCAGACCCAGCAGCAAGGGAGAGAACCACCTCACCGTCACCTGGAAAGTAAGTCATAGATAAAGACATACAGCGGAGCGATGAAGGGTAAAATTTAAAAAATACAGCGGAATGGGTGGATGAGTTAAAAAAAAGACATAAGGTAAATAAAAGACTTTATGGTCTCATGGAGGTTGAGCCGGTCACACACTGAAGGAGCACAACATGAGCAGATATTTCAAACAAATCAGAGCACTCGTTTGTAGATTCAATGTTAACATGAAGAGTTTGATTGACACTACATGTCCTAGTCTGAGTGTGTGATGTTTTGTAGGTGGCTGATGGCATCTACCAGCATGTGGATGTGAGAGAAGAAGGCAAAGAAAACGCATTCAGCTTAGGACACACTCTCTGGATCAATAATGAAGTAAGCTGTGTCCTCTTCTGTCATCATGTATCAAACCTACAGAAAACATGTTGTAAAACATCAGCTGCCGTATGTTCTCAAAGAGTTTCTGCATTCTCTGCAGGAATTTGAAGATCTGGATGAAATCACTGCTCGGTACATCCAGCCAATGGCGTCGTTCGCCCGGGATCTTCTAAGTCATAAATACTTCCAGGAGTGCCATGGAGGAAACAAGGAGGTATATCCTGATTTACTGTACTTTTGAGTATTACTCATCATGACCTACATGAGTTGCACCTCTCACACCGCCCTTTGGTCTATTCTCTCCCCCTCTCTAATAGAAAATGGAGGAATTATTGGTCAGGACAAAGAGGGAGAAGCCTACTTTTATTCCGTACTTTATTTCGGCGTGTAAAGATCTGCCAGGAAAATTCATACTGGGCTACCAGCCCCGCGGAAAACCACGGTGAGCAGAACTGTTCTCTCTCCTCTGTTTTCGAGTCCCTCACTGTAGCATGCCATGCTTAGAATATTGGATCGCTTGACTGTTATCAGTGGAAGCTGATTTTTAGATGTAAATGTTGTTTTTCCTCAAAGCAGCTCAGGCTGAATCACAGTGACATGTTGACACGCAGAGGTCCACAGCTACTACGGAGGCTGATATTTGCCAGTCTCAATCTTTCTGAGTCATACAACCCTTATCTACTCTCCCACACAACAGCTCCACTGCCAAGACATTTTACGTTCTTGAAGAACTGAATGTCAACCTGCTGTCTTGGTTCTTTTTTCTTTTTTTTTAGGGTTGAGTATGTGACCATCACCTCAGATGGTTTCCGCTACCGTTCACAGATATTTCCCACTGTGAACGGACTATTCCGGTGGTTTAAGGACCATTACCAAGAGCCTGTGCCAGGTATGGAAGCACCATACCTATTGTTTGTAGTGTGTATTATGACAGTTGAAATATATTGAGTTATCACAAAATCTAACATTTTCTCCCGTCAAAGGAATCACTCCCAGCAATAGCAGCCGAACAAGAACACCTGCATCCCTGAACGCCACCCCAGCCAATATTAACATCGCAGGTAAGTTCTGCTCTTTTCCACACGCACACACACACACACACACACACACACACACACACACACACACACACACACACATATACATATATACACACACACACACACACACACACACACTATTGTGAGGTCAGTACATACACACTGCCTTGTTTTTGTTTCTTCCTAAGCACAGGTTAAGCCTACTATTCAACAAATATATATTTTTAACATAGATTCAAATATTCACTTGACAACATGTCGAACACTTCATAATTCTACACCTCTAAATTTAGGTTGTTCACTCTAGGCTCAACATGAAATCTAGTATTTAAAAAATTAACATCAGTATTATTACAGAAAGTCCCACCAATGACTGTGAATAACATCATGAATGAAAAGTCAGAGCATCATCATCATCATCAAACTCAGAAATGGAAACGCAAAACAGAGTATAATTAAAAATTGCATGGCATTGTAAAATGTTCTATTTTTTTAATGTAACTTTAAAAAAAATAAACATTTGCCTCAGATCATTTATACATATGGTGCTTGGATTAACAAAACTGTATTTTCTGCTAGCTTGGTTAAATTAAACTTACTTCGAATGAGAAACTTGAACTTTCCTTCAAAGTCCAAATCATGTTTTTGTATATGAGATAACAGTCACTGGTTCCATCTTTTCAAATGTTTAAAATATTAAAATATTGCCCTTTCTAAAAAAAAAAAAAAAAACACATTAAAGAGTCATCAGAGGACTGTTTTGTTAACGGTTTGTGTTGACACCAGTACAAAAACTTAACAAGGTAACAGTATTGCCACAATGTTTTTGTATTTGTAAAATCTTGCAAATAATGATCCAGATAAGGTCAGAGAGATATCATATTGGTGCTGCTGGTATCAATATTTCTGTTAATACAGAGGCCTATGCCTTCTGAAAAAAAGAGCACTAAAATCTTGGTCTAGCAGAAACTCCAACCAATATCTAAATGTCATTTTATTAAAAATGATTTACATGCTGTGACACGAAAAAAACAAAACAGCTGCCAACATGCATTAAAATATCACAAACTATATTCTTAGAAATTCTATTCTATATTCTAGAAAGAGAAATAATAGTTATTGCATTAATTAACATAGTGTTCATGCATTAAGCCATGCATGGTATTCTGTTCATCCTAGAACATTCTTCATGATCAAGGTCACAGGTGCTACATGAACGAATCCATGTTTTTTCTTATGCATGGTTATGTATAAATTAGGGCTGTCAATCGATAAAAAAAAATTAACTAATTAATCGCGATTATTCGATGACATGACCATTTTTAAACTTATTTTTTTAATATTTAAGATCAAACAAACTATATTTTTAAAGTGAGAGTGTCTAAACTACTCTGTTCGGTACACCATGCCTGCTGCTGCCCCTGCGCATGGTGCAGGTGAGGGAAAAGCCAGACAGAGTTGGGAAAAAAAAAGCGGTTTGTCATGTATCATCATCGGCAGACTGTTCAAATAAATCCTGTTATTTTAGCTCACACTGCCTGTGTAGAGACGGTTATCAGTTAGATATATGTCCAGGGTATTTGGACGCATCGACTATCAAAAGACCAGCCCACGATAGCCCACACAGTGATATATGGTATTTTAAACTTTAACATTTTTACATTTGTCTCTAAACCATGTAAAAACAGCTCAGTTAACTGAAATAAATGTTAAATCTGACTCTAGATCAGTCTTAATGTAATGTAGGCATGACCAAAGTCCCCAGTCTCCAGTAAAATTTTGGACCCCACACTGTGACTGTACTATCACATGGCAGTACCCACCATGTCATAAAGACACTCACATGCACACATTTTTCTATTCCTCATTCTATTCCTTCCTCCTCAGACTTGACGCGAGCTGTCAACGCACTCCCACGCAACATGACCTCTCAGATGTTCAGTGCCATCGCCGCAGTCACAGGCCAGGGCCAGAACCCAAACACCACCCCCGCGCAGTGGGGCTCAAGCCAGTACGGCTACAGTGGCAGCACAGGAGGAGGAGGAGGAGGGAGCTCCTCCGCTTATCATGTGAGTGCTGCTTCTTTACATCGACAACTGCTGCTGTTTGGAAATGTTGGTGGCTCCTTAACATTCACATTCGGTCTGAATGAACTGTGGGTACAGATACGTCAGAAGATATGGTGATTATATAGGAGGCTTTGTGAGGATGCAGTTGATTTGGTGATGCTTCCTGTAGATTGATGAGCTCGATATTTTCTGTTTTCTGACTCCAAAGAGATCTCCACACTCATTAGCAATACTTCCTCCCCTGCAGGTATTTGCCACACCTCAGCAGCCCATAGCAACACCCATGATGACGCCGAGCTACTCCTACACCACGCCCAGCCAGCAGGCCCTGGGCACGCCACAGTACCACGGCTCCACCCCGCAGTCCTCGCACTCTCATGCACACACCCACCCACACGGGAGCCACGTGTCACACCACAGCCACCACGCCCACCACAGCAGCAGCAGCAGCGGCGGTGGCGGCGGCGGCAGCAGCAGCAGCAGCCACCATGGCCATTCGTCCGGCACGCCGTCGTCGTCAACTTCATCCAGAGGACGGACGCCGCAGCAGCAGCAGCCAAAGTACGTACGGGGGGGAAGATGTGTGGGCGACCTGATGTGCTCTAAACATGCGCTTGCTGCAGGTTAAATCAAGTTTGTGTGATCTCTGCAATTACTCTTATTATATTTATCTGCACTTCAGCTGCAGGTCACAATGTTGCTGTCCATTTGAGAATTCCACCATTAGGTGGAGCTAAACCCACAGTTTGCCTCAGCATAAGGCTAAGCAGTCTGACTAAAACACCTCCTCTATCTTCCTCCTCCCTGCAGGCCCAGCGGCAGCAATGCCTCTGCTGTGGACTGGGGCAAGATGGCGGAGCAGTGGTTGAAAGAGAAAGAAGCAGAGGGGAGGAAGAAAGCCCAGAGGATGACACCGAGGCCGTCACCCAGCCCCATGATTGAAAGTACACCCATGTCGATTGCTGGAGACGCCACACCCCTGCTAGATGAAATGGACCGATAGGACACGCAGGGGGGCATCGCTTCCCCCCCACCCCCACAACCCTCTACCTTCTGTCTCTCCCACAACCCATCAACCCTTTCAGCCAGCTGACTCCATCAAGCTGCCTGTTCATTCACACGTTCTCTTCACCTCCTGCAGTTTATCAGCCTGGTGTCACGGTTCATCTCAGCTCCTTCCCTCCTTCCTTTCGTCCTCCTGTCTACCTATCCCAAACGTTTCACCTCCTCACCTCCAGCCAACTCCTCTGGCTGCGTAGTATTTTGTATAGTCAGAATAGCACTGTATATGTCATGCAGAAAGTCAGTACAATGACAAAAAAAAAAAACTTGAAATATCCGACAGCCGTTACATATAGGATATGGACCTACACAGACTATGTCAGACAAGCTGTCTTACTATCTTTATTTTATGCGATTGGTTTTAGTTTGATCCATGAATGGTTCTGACGGAGGGGCACAGTTAGTTTCCACAAGCCACCATTCCTCCTTTACGGTTGGTGGATTTTTTTTTTGCAAGCAGTTGCCAAATGAACGCTTTGCCAAACCAATCAGGAAATTTCATTTTTGTATGGAATGCGTCAGAATGAATAAAGACTATTTGTTTTTCTGTTTGAACATTAAGCCTCCGCTCTTCACATCTGTCAAATCAAGCATGCGTGGCTGTACAGACACACGCACACACTGAATGTGAGGGATGAGGCTGGTAGAAAAATTCAAAAAAGCTAAATGAAATGTGCGCTCAAGTTTCTCTCAAAACAAGAGTCACTGCTAATTGTCTGCCTCCACCACACCACGCTGTATTATCATCAGCTGACTGTGTTTTGGCTCTTGTAGATAGCCTCTAATGTATTGTTGACTCTTATTTGACCTATCAGAATAATGTGTGGACATGTTTGACACGTTAACAGTGGTTGTTGGGGTTTTTTCTGCCAGGCGGTGCAGAAGAAGTCAGTTCACATTAAGTTAACTACATTTTTGTTAATTAAGTAACAAAATCTAACGGGCAAAGTGGACGTACCTTGCCGTGTCAAGCAAGCAAGCAAGCATCTATGGCAGCGTCAGGGTCATTTTTAAAAGTTCAATTTGAATCTTTTGTGTCTTTAATGTTCGCGATTCAGTGAGTATTTCACTTTTGACACTGGGTGATGATGTTTGCAAACCTGTCGGCTCCCCTCATACACCACTGCTGCAGTTCAGTCCCAGACAGTATCCACAGTTCATTTCAAATGTTTCAGAGTTCAGATTGGACCTGATCTAAGCTGTTAGTAAAACCTTACTATTGAACTGGCTTCCCACTGTGTTAATAATCCTGACCCTGTATAATAACCCCAACTGCACGCAGCTACTTTGCTGAACTGAATATATCGTCATTACAAACACATGGAATCTTTCTGTGATCGTCTCGCGGCACTTTTCAGCCACGCTGCGTCCTTCTTTTTGTTTGGTTTGTTTGTTTTTTTTTGCTGTTCCTCTGCCACAGTACAAACGAGCAGCGCTGGTATTAAATGGTGTGCTTCATTTTGCAGTGTGCAAAGTATCAAGTCTCCTAATATGCATATTGTTTTAAATATTTCTGTTTTACGAATAAACTCACTTGGTTTTACATCTCTTGCCAGATTAAGATGCTGCGTCTTTTTTCTCAGCGAGGCTGTGAATGGTCCTCGGCAGTAGTTGGTGATGGAGGAGAAATGATGTCTCTGGCACTGCTGATGACCTTTTCTACCTGTGATCCCTTTAATAAAAGTGTTCATATTCTACTCTGACTCCTGTTCGTGCTAATTTTGGATGCAGACTGGTGCTCTGAACATGTGGTGTACGTGACATTTTCTCCGTGGTTTCTCCACAGTGGAAATCTGATTAGCTGGGAACAGAATGTGAAGAATTTTCCCAACCTTTCTACTTTATGCTATTTAACCTTTCTATTCCAACAGATAGACAACACGGTGATCAAAACCAGTTTATTTACAACTCATAATCTGAGCTGTGATAAAGGTATATCTATATTTAATAGTAGACATAAGCAGGCTTGTGAAAACACACATCGCTTCTGACTGACTGACTGAGTGAGGGAATCAATTAGCCTCAGATGTAACTTACAAACAATCCCTCCATTTTTAAGATCATGAGAGCCCTTATGTCAGAGGAAGGAGGTGCATTGTGGGTATGAATGTGGTCATGGGAGTCGGCGTACGCATCACATTAGGAGCACAGACACATGAGAGGATGCCAGCGAGGAAACCAAAAAAACAAACTCCTAGTACATTTTTCTCTAATAACAGGAGATAAATGTTGCTTCAGACAGACAGACATGTTTATGAACGCATCAACAAAGTGCAGTTTAATAAAATACCAACTGCAAAATAATCTTTTCATAAATGTTTACCTAGCGTATCACAAAGCTTTACTTGTTGTATTCCCGGCCAGCGATGCAAGCATTCCTGAGAGGACACTACGCTGCTCACTCTGCTGACTGACATCTTCATTATGTCAAACTTTCAACTTCCTCTCAGGCAGAACACATGACATCACTTTCTCTGGGGTGTGTTCACTGCATCCACACTGAGCATGCTGAGTCATTATTTCAGTTTAATTCTCTCCTTGTGTCACAGTTACAGAGTATCCAGGTCATCCGTTTTCTCTTGTCGTCGTCAGCAACAGTTGGACTTCCTCTTGGTGGGTGTGCGATCGACCTCTGTGCTCTCTGTGAGCCCTGTGTGGAAAAACAAATGAACCATGTGAGCTACGCTGTAGTTCTGGAAGATGTCTTCCTTTATTTGGACACTTGACTTAAAGGTCCAGTGTGTAGGATTTAGCAGCATCTAGCTGTTTCCGACTCATCATCTCATCCTCCACTTCTAGTCATGAAGGAGAAACAACGGTGGCAACGAAATGTGTGCAAGATGTGAATATCTAGAACCAGTGTTTAGTTCGTCCATTCCAGGCTACTGTAGAAACATGGCGATTCAACATTTTATGGGGTAACAAGCACAACCACAGCACCGGAGCACTACATTTATATTAATCCACAGATGAAAATAGTGCTCAGCAAACACATCTCTGTTAAAGTAACTTAAATTGTAATTAGTACTCAAACAGGAGTAACTTGACGTAATGCTCGTTTTTTTGAGTAGTACTTAAAAATGAAACTTTGCAAACCTTGGAAAAAAAACAGATTTTGTTGTTAGACAATAGTAGAGATGTGAGATGTGATAGTGAGTGAGATGTCAGTGTGAGATAGTGAGATAGTGAGATGTCACTGCACACGTTAGGAAAAAACTACAAAACCACACTTATCCATCCTAAACCCTGACTGTTGTCATGGGAACTGACATTTGAAGAAATAGTTGAGTATGAAGCTGCCTTCTTAACAATGAGACAAAGTGACTCACTGATGACGTCACCAACGTGCCTCGATCCATTTTTCTCCAGCTCAGACAAAACGTTGGCCTCAAAAGTCAGAGAAGCCACGCGGAAGAAGAAATCCTTGACACCGTCCCCTGGGTCAATAAAGAGACAGAGGAGAGAGCTTAGTTTGGACATGGGGAGGATGAAAACAGAAATGTACGCTGGTTTGTTCATGTTAACGTGTGTTTGATTCCCACCTGACTTTGCAGAAACAGCCCAGTACTCTGCCTTGATTTCCTCTGACAGTCTGATGGCTTCCTGCTCGATCTGAGACAACTGATCAGGCGACTGACACACACACAGACGTTCACGAGAACAACAAGCTTCAGACCACTGCTCACTGCAGAATCACGCACCATTATTTTACTAATGATAGTTTAAAACATCATTTAACATGAAGACTGGGCTTCATCCGGAACACTCAGCCAGCATTCGGCACATTTCGCCATGATTTATTTATTTACTTCTATGTTTGATTAGTCATTAGGGTGGAAGACAGTCCAAAGAACCTGCAGACATTTAGCTCACACTGATTAACTCATCAGTTCACTGAGTACAGCTCCATTTTAGAATCATTTCACCCACACTGAGGTCCTTCTTGGTCCCAACAAGGAAAAGTAAAACGCTGGATGGGTCATTTTCCTTCATGGCGTCCTCCAGCCACTGCCTACACACACACACACACACACACACACACACACATGTGCACACAATTATTAGACCCAAAATTAAAATGAACTTAAACTTTATCCATTTATAGACCACCTCTCATGCCAGCATCCAGCTCAGTGTTCCACAGAGCAAAAAGTAAAAACAGAAACAGACAATGATGAATGAGTTTTGCAAAGACAGATGTGATAAATGAGGTCATACAATAATAAAATGTTAGAATAAATAAATGTCAATAAGAAAAAATATTAAAGATAAATTAAAAATGAAAAAATAAATAAAGTAAATATGATAACACACCAATAAAATACATGAAAGTAAATGAAAGTCCATGAAGTGAACAACCACTGGGGACAAGAAAGGCTTTAAAGCTGGACAGGAAATGATGAAGCATCTTAAACAAAAGCCTAAAGACTAAAAGGCGTCTCTCAGATCCATACACAGACTGTTGCAGAGACGAGCGCCTGCAGTACACTCACATTTAAATGGTGTATTAAAATGCTGTGATCATAATGTAGAATATTCTTTACCTGGCATGTGCTAAAGAGCTCACACTGCTTAGGTCGAACACCACGATGATGGCTAAAGGAACACAAAGAGTGTGTGAGTCAGTGTTCATGTTCTTTGGTCAGTGGTGAGAAATGTGAAGGCTGCTCTAAATGTACCTTGTGCTCCTCTGTAGTATGTTGAAGCGATGCATTTGAAGCGCTCTTGACCTGCTGTGTCCCACCTGAAACACAGCGAGAGAGAGAGAGAAGAATTGTGCTTTTCCAGTTCAGGATCAGTGTGTCTCTGGTACAGTGACATACTCACAGCTGTAAACTGAAGGGAACACCAAGCACCTCAAAACGCTCCATCTCAAAATCCACCCCAATGGTTGCTTTGTAGTTCTTATCAAACGCACCCTTACGGAACCTCACAGGAACAAGAGAACAGTGACAACATTTATATTAGAGCTGCAACTAACAGTCGGTACTATTACTATGAATGGATCTCTCACTGATCTATCATTTTCATTCATCATTTTGTCTGTAAAATAATAATTTATCTTACTTGATGAATGAAATACTCAATGACTGGAGAAAAAACACATCATACTTTTGTAATATCATGTCAGGAGATCTGATGACCCTTTCCATATCTCTCTCATATATCATTTCAGTCATCTAAAATCCATAAATGTTACTGATTTATGCAAAAAGCCATTACTACAGAAACTCTTCTACAAGACAAAGTTCAAACAGACCAACTTTGAATCAAAGATCTAAAATTAGACACATAATCTGTAATTCATTGAATTATTCATGACAGCTTCTTACCTGCTAATCAGACATGTTTTCCCAACTGCAACGTCTCCCACTACAATGACCTTGGCGATGTTGAAGCTGGCAACAAAAAGCCAATAGCGTCATTAAACAACAGCATGAAGACGCAAGCAACATGATCAATAACACGCAGACATCACGGCAAACAGCTTGCAGGAGTTGACACTTATTGACCTCTTTAATACGATGCCTCACAGCTCTCTTTAAACTCAAATCACCGACTTTAAATTTCATTTCCTCAAAAGACTAAAGACATGACGACATCATGGTTCTCAGTGTGCTGCTCCATTAAAGATAAATCATTTAATAAGTTAATTAGATTAGGTTTGATTTAAGCAGCCGCTCCACTGATTTTACTAATGAAGGAGTATTCGGTATGATTAAGGCATTTCATTCAGTTCAGTTTAACTGCCACATGTATTCATACAGGTATAATCAGAGTGAATTTAAATGAAGGCTTTGAAGGATGATTAGATGCTAATGCTTCGACATTTATTTGCAGCCTAAAAAAGCACAGCACAGACGCATTCTGCCAAATCATTTTGAATAGTTTATAAATACTGAGTTTGCTTTTAGAGAAATCTCTCTTGTCAAATAAAAGTTCTAATTTAATACATAAAACTATTTCTTTTGAGTGTATAAATCTGATTTGGAGAGAAAAACAGATAACTCTGTTTTTTGGTCAGAATCTTCACCTGGCTGCTTATTTTTTACATTTCATGAGTCCTGAGAAAACAATGAAGATTTTTAGTCGAGTCATCAATTTAGATGGTGGACTATCTTCTACATGTCAAAAAAGATTTTAAAAAAGGACAAGAAGTAAAGCAGGTGGAGTAGAACTGTGAGGCCTATGAAGGATAAGTCATATTTTATATTTTTCTGATGTCAGATGCAAGAAACTCTCTACTTTAAATATTGTCTGTGTAGCCAAAGATAGATTGCAGCTTAGACCTCTACTATTGTCCAGAAATGATTAAAACTGTAAAATCAACAACAAATCAGTTTTAACAGAAAATTCAACAGAAATGAAAAGATGGTTTGAATAACGTTTAAGCTGACTTTCATTGTTATGCCGATGACACCCAATTATATTTATCAATCAAGCCTGATGAAACCAATCAGTTAGCTAGACTTCAAACACGAATGACCTATAATTTTCTCTCAGGATACTGGGTTCCTTGTGGTTCCTATAGTCTCCAAAAGTAGATTGGGAGCCAGAGCTTTCAGCTATCAGGCTCCTCTTCTGTGGAACAAACTACCATTCTGGGTTCTGGAGGCAGACATGGTCAACACTTTTAAGAGTAGACTTAAGACTTTCCTTTTTTATAGAGCTTATAGTTAGGGCTGGCTCACATCATCTCTTAGTTATGCTGCTATAGGACTAGACTGCTGGGGGACTTCCCATGATGCACTGAGCTCTTCTCTCCCTCTCTGCATCAGTGCATGTTACTAACTTAGCTTCTTCTGCTTTCTTGTCTCTCAGGTTCTCATGGATCATGGCCACATCCTAGATCAGTGATCAGTGATTGATTGATCCTGCTGCTGTGGTCCTGCTTGACGTCCTCTACATATATTATTACTACCTTTACTCATATTTCCATTCAAGTTTATAGTTACAGTTATCAATATTCTATTGCTGTTGTGCATCTGTGTATCTTTAAATAAATCACATGGGTGACGATTTCCGATGTGATGGGAGCGGTTGATAGCTGCTGTCAGCTGACACATGCATGATCTAAAGGGATCTGCCAGAAAGAATTCATTTCATCTAAATACATGTCACACTCTGTGTCCTATTTAACCCTTTCTGTGGTCTTACTTCACTGTGGCCGTCTTCTGTACCTGGCAGACGGCCTTCACCTGTGGATGGAAGCCGTCTTTGGTGTGGAGCGCTGCATGTGGACTAAAGCACTGTGAACAAGGTGGAAAGGAGTCAGACACAGCAAGATGTTCCAGTCTGACATCATCTCTGTCTTCCTCTGGCTCAGTGCATCTACTAAACTGTTGAAGTATCAGCTTAACATTAGCCATCATTGGAAAACAAGACTGCAGTGACAAGTTTTCTGAGGTCAACATTTGAGTCTTTAATAGCCTTATCATCAATAGTAACAATGTTAGCTGTAATTGCATTACAGTGTGTGTGTGTGTGTGTGTTACTAACTCTTGGCAGCTGAGTAATGACCCGGTCCTTCTTCACAGGTGGCAACATGCTGCTGCAGTGGATCACACGCACACATACACACACACACACACACACACACACACACACACACACACCTTCAAGCTGCCTCTCTCACTTTTCAGTCACTCAATGAACACACACACACACACACACACACACACTTAACTTTCCTTTTCCTTTTCTTTTCTTATTCTTTTCAATTTGTCATCCAAGTTGTCCTGAAACCAAAAAATGATCAGCCCGTTGGAATGTTTGTAGACAGCACAGCAGAGAGATGTTCTCAGCTGTTCTTAAAACATGACATTCAGTGTATATGATCCAGTGGATTAAATGAAATATGAGTGTTGTCATGTTCTGTAACACTGACATTTGTCATTGGACAGTTAGTCAAGGTTTAAAGAGAGACAGAGTACATTGACAAATAAAGGGTGAGGGAGAGCAAAACAACTGTGACACAGTTCAAGGAGAAGTTTTACTTTACCTCAAAGTGCTGAGTGATGAACTGTTGAAGGAAATGTGTTGTGGCTCTGCAGATGTGATGATGTGATATCCAAAAGTCTGTCGAGAAAACAAATGTGCAACAAAAGGAACAGCAACGAAGTGAGTCTCCGGACGGACAAACAAGCAACTAATAAGACTGCCCTTATCATGGGGGGAGAGACCCAGAGACTACGCTGTCAGACAGTGCCAACCTGTGGCCACACTTATTCTGATTTCTCCACGATTCAGAGCTTACTAGTTTTAATGCGTGCAGTTTGTAGAAGTAGTGAGAGAGAAGATGATGCACAAGGATAGATAGATAGATAGATAGATAGATAGATAGATAGATAGATAGAGCAGCAAGGACTGAGCCTTTGTACATGGGGGCTGCTCTACCAACCGAGCCAACCAGACTTGACAATGTGTGACACTGTTCTGTAACAATTTTGTTTTCATTGTCCCAATCTTTTTTCTTTTTTTTTAAATGACAATGTCATCAAATCTAAGCCAATCAGGTGTGAACAAATCTATAGGGCTGTAGCACCCTCTAGCCCGGTGAAGAGCCGTCCCTGTGTGGACATACACGTGGGTGAGGAAATTTGCTCAGGAACCGAGTAAAATACTAGAATACTAGAACTATTAACATGTCCACCATGATAAGAGCTGTTCCAATTCTCTAACCGAAAGGACCTTCAATGCTCCCTTTATTGTCTCCTTTCCTTGCGGCAGCCACAAAAAACGACTCACCGTTCAGTCATTCACAACCAGACATAAGAAAGAACATGAATGTATTTAAACAGTGTGATGCAGCCTGTGTGAATATAACATACGTGTTGACGTGATGTAAAAACTCTGATCATGAAGTGTGTTCTGTTGTTGACTGTGGAGCTGCGTTCACGCAGTACAAACTGTTTGTAACTGTGGACAGGAAGGTGAGCCTAACAAACACACCAGCGTAACAAACACTTCATCGGACTCTGTGACAGGTGGACAACATTCATTTATTATTTGAATTCTGACGTTGATAATGACGTCATATTTTTAACCGGGTTTGTCGTTTATGTTTCCTGCATTAAACTACATGCTAAAAGCGCACGAGGAGTATCTAGGAAGTATCTCAGATGCGTTTTGTAGTCCATCCTCTGAACTTTGTAGTTTTACCACAGGTCACGTCACTAACATTCGCCGTCGCATAATGACGTAGTCTAAGTGTAAGTGCTCTCCGCGGTCATCTTCTCCTAACTCCTGATGAACTCTTCTTCACATCTTTCCTTGACCTTGTGACTTTTTCTATCGAGGTCAAGGAAAAGTGGTTAGGAAAGGACTTAGGAGATAATATTTTTGACTATTTGACCGTACACAGAGTGAGGAGATTCAAGAGAATGGCGGCAACATAAATCCAGCAGAAGTGCTCCCACTGCTTCGGGTTTAGGATTGAGTGGATCTGCCCAAAAAGTCTTACATATCTATTAATATCTCCGAAACGGTTTATGATAGAGAGATGTGTTTTTTTGCACACGTTTTCTTGAGATTCCACTAAAGACGGAGATTTGCAGATATTTAATTTCTTTCTTTTTTTCATTTGCAAGAAGGTTCAATAAATACTCCAATATTATCAGATTATTATTATTATTATTATTATTATTATCATTATTATTATTATTATTATTACTGGTAGTTGTGTTTCTTGAAATGAAACTCTCCTCCACCTCGTCCTTCTTTACTTGTTGCAGGTTTGTTTGATGTGGTTGTGATCGTTGGAGCGCTGAGTGTTGGTCAGGTCCCGGTTGATGTGGTCAAAGAGTTATGCAAATGCACCAAACCAGGTCAGAGTATGTTTTTTTGTTTGTTTGCAGATGTGATCTTTGGTTGCAAATCAGTATCTCCTCACTGTGAGATGAGTTTTAACAGCACCGCTGCACTTTGGCCTGTTTTACACTAGGTGGCTACGTTTGCATGACAACCAGGGGTAATC